>NW_007233470.1:0-58711 GCF_000164805.1 Carlito syrichta | reverse complement strand
AAAAAAAAAAAAAAAAGCACAGATTAATTGGTTCCACCATGCTTAGAATGCCAGATTCTCATCTCCTTTTCTTTTTTCCTATGCAGTCTCCTCCAATTATTTGCTAACAATGATTTTGGAAGAAACACCTCCAAGAGACTTGACTTTGGGCAGGTGACAGTCTGTCAAAGCCATTCCAAGGGCAGAAGAGAATGGCTGGGACTCGGTCACTCCTGATGTCCTCCCTCTTCTGCTGATTGATGTTAAACCTCCGGGCAACTGGGCCAGTTTTTCTAGGCGGTATTTCCCTCTGTTTTTACCAGAAATACTAGTGTTCAAGAAGCCCCCAGGGAAGTCAGCCCAGAGGTGAGAGGAGCTGCTCCTGGCAGTATAGGAGAGGGGCCGCCAGACAGAGGAAAAGGGCAGCAGAATTTGCAGACTTTTGTTAACGCTTGATGTCAGATACACTTAACTTGTGCTGGGGACACCATCCCAATTAACCACACATTTGAAGGTGCCCCTCGAGGGCTTCAGCCTCTGTTGTTTGAGTCGTGTGAGTTCTCACATTATTGTGTACTAGCTGCCATTGGGATGGTGTCTCTCTGGGGCACTTTGTTTACTGCTTTTATCCACAGCTGACCTAATACATGGTAAATGTGAGGTGCTGCATGACTCCTCACACTCCCAATAAGATCTTTATCCATATTCAGTGGGCATAAGGTGAATTCATAGATAAATTCAGAACATATCCTCTTTTGTAGCTGTAGAACTGAGGGAAGGCTGAGCTGTCAATCTCTGTCTTCATTTCTCTCCAGAACACATCTCTGTCTCTCTCGGTACCTTTCTGTCTTTGTATTTCTCTATTTCCTATGCACCTGTGTGAATGTGCATGTGTGCAAACACTGTACTTTACATTCCCTCTTTCCTATCAAGAACATTTCCTACAATTCAGATGAACCTTGACCAGTCTTGCCTCTTTAAAACCACAAGAAGGGCAATGTGGTGTAATGTAAAAAGCCTGGGTTTCTCTTTTCTTTTCTTTCTAACTTTCTTCTTCTTCTTCTTCTTCTTTTTTTTGTAGGGACTTACTCTGTCACTCAGGCTGGAGTCCAGTGGCACAATTACTGCTCATTGCAGCCTTGACCTTCTGGACTCAGGCTATCCTTCCATCTCAGGCTCACGAGTAACTGGGAATACAGGCACACACCACCATGCCCAGTTAATTTTTTTATTTTTATTTTTGTAGAGACAAGCTCTTGTCATGTTGCCCAAGTTATTCTCAAACTCCTGGGCTCAGGCAATTTTCCTGCTTTGACCTCCTAAAGTGCTGGGATTATAGACATGAGCCACTGCACTTGGCCAAAAGCCCAGGTTTTGATAACAGACACCAGGGTTTTGAATCTTGGCTCTACCAGGCAGTTCTGTGACCTGCAAGTTACCAACTTTCTTGAGCCCTACTTATGCGAGGTCCAGTATGTCTGCAAGCCCTCTCCGTACTGGAATGGGAGAAGGTCCATCCCTTCCCATGCCTGCACAACTTGTAGTATGTCTCCCCAAGTAAGGATGGGACTTCCCTGCTTAAATTGCCCTTGACCAAGTAACACTTAGTCGATATAATGTGAACAGAAGCTTGAAGAGCCATCTTAGGGTTTCACTACTGCTGTTTTCCTTTGTTACAAGATTGGTATGTCACAGATAAGTGTTGTTCCTTTGGTCCCAGGAAGCAGGAGAAGATGTCGAGCACAGACACAGTTGATTCCCATTGTGGTCCTGTAATGAGGGCAGAAAATAAATATGTATTGCTATTAATTTCTAGGGTCACATTGTGCCTTAGCTTAAAGTGATTTATATATTTTCTTTTTTTTTGACAGGTTTTTGTTATTGTTTTTATTTGTTTGTTTTTGGAAGAGTTATCATCATTAACACTAGAGGTCTGAAAATAGTAGATTCTTTTTTTTTTAATTCTGCATGTACTTTGTAGAAGTTTTTTGTTTGTTTGTTTTTTCTTTATTTTAAAGATGTGGAGTACAATTCAGGGTTAGGTATACAAATGTTCACTATGCAGGTATCCTTGTTGATGCGGTGTGTCTCTCCCTTCCCTGGCAGTTTTCCTCAACTGTCAATCCCACTCCCTCCTCCGTTAGCAGTTTCCCACTACTGCCCATCCCTTTCTTATAGTATTATGATAATTGTTCAAAGTCCGCTTATGAGTGAGAACATATGGTACTCTGTTCTTTGTTTCTGTGATAGATCACTGAGTATGATAGACTCTAAATCCATCCAAGTTGCTGCAAAGTCCATGTTTGTCCTTCTTTATGGCTGCATAATATTCTGTTGTGTATATGTACCACATTTAAAAAAATCCAGTTCAACTTCAATGAGCAGCATGGTTGGCTCTATGTTTTTGCTATTGTGAAAAGAGCTGTAACAAACATGCGTGTGCAGGTATCTTTTTGGTAGATTGATTTGAGTTTCTCCAGGTATATTCCCAACAGGGGGATGACTGAGTCTTAAGGAAGGTCAATTTCTAGTTCTTTCAGAAATCCCCACACTGTCTTCCAAAGAGATTGCACTAGTTTGCATTTCCACCAGCAGTGTAGAAATGTTCCTTTTTCTCCACATCCTCACCAGAATCTGTTGTTGTTTGTTTTATTAATGATGGCCATTCTTACTGGATTTAGGTGGTATCTCAATGTGGTTTTGATTTGCATTTCTCTGATGATTAGTGAGACTGAGCACTTTTTCATGTGTCTATTGGCTGCCTGTATATCTTCTTTTGAGAAGTGTCTATTCATGTCTTTTGCCCACTTTTTAATGAGGCTGTTTGTTTTTTTCCTTTTGGATTGTTTGAGTTGCTTGTGGATTCTAGATGTTAGGCCTTTGTCAGATATTCAGTTGGCAAATATTTTTTCCCATTCTGTGGGCTGTCTCCCTGCTCTCTTGATGGCTTCTTTTGCTCTGCAGAAGGATTTACATATTTTCTAATCTATAAAATGGGGATAATATTATCCACTTTGCTAAGCTAATCCCAAAAGAGAGTGAGAAAATATATGTAAAAGTTCAACAATGTAGTAGTCAACTCAAGGCTTGGAAGCGGCGGTTTAAAAGATTTTAGGGCAGTTTAAAAGATGAATTTCTAGATGCCAGGTGTACTTTGGGAGGCCAAGACAGGGATTGCTTGAGCCTAGGAGTTGGAGACCAGCCTAGGCAACATGGTGACATCTTCAAAATAATAAAAAAATGTGTCAGGCTTGGTGGAATGCCTCTGTAGTCCCAGCTACTTGGGAGGCTGAGGTGAAAAGATTGCCTGAGCCCCAGGATGTCAAGGCTACAGTAAGATGTGATCATGCCACTGCACTCCAGCCTGGGCTACAGAGCGAGACCCCGACAAAAAAAAAAAAAACGACACATTTCCAGAGTCTCTACTTGATTACTTTTGAAGGTGCTTCTGATCAAGGGAAGGCACTTCTTTCTGAAATAATATTTTCCTTCCCTTTTAAGAAAGTGTCAACATACAATTCAAGTCACACTTCTAATTTCACCTCCTTTCTAAAGCTGTACCCAATCCTCTGTCCCTAGCAAGGCCAATTGCCTTATACAGTCCTAACAACATTGTGTCATAAATGTTACATGCCGACTTTCCCACTAGTCCATGTGGACTTCCATAGTTTGAATGTAAAGTCCATAACTTGGAAACTTAATCCCTCATGCCACAGTGTTGAGAGGTGGAAACTTTAAGAGGTGATTAGGTCATGAGTGTTGTGTCCTCATAAATGGATTAACGCCATAGTTTCAGGAGTGTTTATTGGAGTGCACTTCTGACAGAAGGAGGCATTCAGTCCCATTCACTCTCTCTCACCCATGTGATGCCTTTCACCATGTTATGATGCAGCAAGAAGGCCTTCACCAAATGCAGCCCCTCAGTCTTGGGCTTCCCAGCCCCCAAAATTATGAGTCAAATACATTTCTGTTCATTATAAATTACCTAGTCTGTGGTATCCTTTCGCTGCAGAATATGATGGACTTGGAGAAGGCCTTGAGGGTAGAAGCTGATTTTTGTATTCAGGCATCCAAGAAACAATGGGATAAATTGAAATTGCAGTGAAGCCTCATCATATAAACAACTTTAATGTGTGCCAACAAACACAACAAAATGTGATATGGTCCTATTATACTGTACAATAACAAACAAAACTAGCACCGTGCCTTCACGTTGTTGGGCTTATATTATAACAGAATGGAGTAAATCTCGTGTGAAAGAAGGACATCCCAGCATTTTTCACTCTACTATCTTGTCAACACTCGGTTTGGAAGCCCAGTGGACTGAATGACTGAGTCCTATATACACACTTCCTTTTGTCCTCTTTTCAAGTCTACTTTAGTGGTTCTCACAATTTACTCTGTCCAAGAATGTCATACTATGTGAACAATATATGTGCATTTATTATGACTTAGGGGCAAGTTAATGGGTGTTCAATGGTAATCTTAGAAAGCTTTATTGAGGTAAGATGAACATATAATGAACTGCACATACTTAGAATAAAGTAATAAATACATAACATAATTTGAAAAGTTTTAACACACACACATATATACCTGTGAAACCAATACCACAGTAAAAATAGTGAACACATCTGTCACATTCAGATGTCTTCTTGTATCCCTTGTCATTTTTCATCAGCCCCTCCCTATCCCATCTCCATCCAACCACACTGATTTGCTTTCTGCACTATATATTTGTATTTTATAAGGTTTTATAGAAATGGAATTATGTAGTGTGTACTCTTTTGTTTGGTCTCTTTCACTCAGCATATTTATTCTGAGATAAACATTCGGGTTGTTCCCAGTTGTAGACTTTTACAAATAATGCTTTTGCGAACATTTATGTTCATATCTTTGTGTGGGCATTTGTTTTTATTTACTTCAGGTAAATACCTAGGAGTGGAATGGCTAGATCATATTATATGTTTGTGCTTAATTTGTTAAGAACAGCCAAACTGTTTTTCAAAGTGGTTGACCATACATTCCTGCCAACATTGTAAGGGGAGTGCCAGCTCCCCCACCTCTTTGCCAACATTTGCTATGCTCAGTCTTTTTAATTATGGTCATTCTAGTAGGTGTATATCTTATTGTGCTTCTAATTTTCATTTCTGTAATAAATACCAAGGTATAACATCTTTTCATATGCTTATCTGCTGTCTATATGTCTTCTTTGGAAAAGTGTCTGTTCAAATTTCTTTTCAGTTTTTTATTAGGCTATTTGTAAAATAATCTGCATTTTGAAAGGTTTTAAATACATTTTTAGCATGTCTTTTATTAAAAATGTGCTTTGTAAATTATTGGACCAGTCTGTGGTTTATTTTTTCTTCCTTGTATAATGTCTTTTGGAGAGGATACATTTTTAATTTTGATAGAGTCTACTTTATCAATATTTTCTCTTATGGATACACAATTGGTGTCTAAGAAATTGTTACTTAATCCAAGGTCATAGTGGTTGTTTGTATATTTTCTTCTAAAAGTTTTTCAGCTTTAGGTCTTACGTTTAGGTTTACGATTCCTCCTGAGTTTATTTTCACTATGGTGCTAATTAGGTATCAAAGTTCTTGCTTTTGCATATAGATATTCAATCGTTCTGGCCACTACTTATTGAAAGATCATCCTTTCTCCATTTTTGCAACATTGTTGAAAATCAGTTGTCCATATGTGTGGGACTATTTCTGGACTGCCTACATTCCATTGATTGATCTGTTTGCGAATAGCACATTGTATTGATTACTGCAGCTTTATAATAAACCTTGAAAGTAGATAATGTTAATACTAAAATTCTGTTCTCTTTCTCAAAGTTATTTTTGGCTATTTTAAGTTTTTTGCATTTCCATGTGAATTTTAGGGAAAATCTATTACCTCTCCAAAAATGTCTGAGATTGTATTGAATTCATGAATCAATTTGATTAAAAAAATCTTAATTATATTGAGTTTTATTCCAACCTCTGAATGAGGTGTGTTACTCCACTTGTTTGCATACACTTTAATTTTTCCTAGCAATGTTTTGGAGTTTTTAGTGTATAGATTCTTTAAATCTTTTTGTTACTATAAATAGTATTATTTTTTCAAAATGTTAATGTCTGATGCTTATTGCTAATATATAGAACTATCATTAGTTTTAGATTATTAATCTTATATCTTACTTATATTTTACTACTTGGATAATATTACTTATTAATGCTTTTGGATAGACTTCATTGTGTTTTCTACATAGATGATCATGTTGTCTTTTACTAAGAAGAGTTTACTTCTTTCCTTTCTAATCCAGATGACTTTCATTTTTAAATTTTATCTCAAGGCAATAGCTAGAACATCTAGTACAATGTTAAATAGATGTGATGAAAATGAACATCTTTATGTTAGTCTTACTGTTCAGAGAAAACCATCTAGTCTTTCACAATTAAATCTGATGTTATCTGTAGTTGTTTCATTGATACTCTTTATCAGATTGAGGAAATTCTTTTCAATTCTTACTTTGCTGAGAGTTTTTATTTTTTAAAATTTATTATTTTTATCAGAAATGGATGTCAGATTTTGTCAAATGTTTTATCTGCATTAATTTACATGCCATATGTTTTTATTACTTATAGACCTGTTATGGTGAATTATGTTGGTTGATTTTGACTGTTAAACTAACTTTACATTCCTAGGATAAACTAAACTTTATTGTAATGTATATTCATTTCTATGTATTGTGAGAATTGATTTCTTAAGATTTTTGTCTAAATTTTTACACTATATTCATGCGGGATATTCAGCTCTAGCTTTTCTTTGTTTGTTTGTGTTTTCCGTAATATCTTACTTTTGGTTCAGAGTAATGCTGGCTTTATTGAATGATTTGGAAAGTGGTTCATCCGTTTCTGTTTTCTCAGAGTTAATGTAGAATTGGCATTATTTCTTTCTTAAATGTTTGGTAGAATTTACTAGAGAACATATCTGGGTCTGGAGTGTTCTTTGAGATATGGGATTATTCAGGCTATCTATTTCTTTTCATTTTAAATGAGCCTGTGTAGTTTATATCACTTAAAATGTGTTTATTTCATTTAAGTTGCCAAGTTTCCTTGTATGAAGTTGTTCATAATATTGCCTTATATTTTAGATATATCTTTCTCTTAATATATGGAGAATCTGTAATGATGTCATCTCACTAACTTCTGATATTGGTAATTTTGCCTTCTTTTTCTGATCAATCAGACTATAAGTTTATCAATTTCATTGATCCTCTCAAAGAACCAGCATGAGTTTAGTTGATTTTTGTCTGCTGTTTTCTTTTAGTTTTCTCTTTGCTTAGTTCCTATCTCATCTCTATTACTTCTTTTCTTCTGGTTACTTTGGGTGCAATGGTTAATTTGCCATTTACCTATCTAGTGTATATTTCATATTCCACATTGTAGGTTTTTATTTGAATTTTTTAATATATTCCATGTCTTTTTTTTTTACATATGAAATACAATTATAATAATCATTTTAAAATTCTTGTCTGAAAATCCTAATATCTGGGTCAGATTCAATTACTTTTTCTTTTCTTTATGGTTTGTGTTTTCTTGACTCTTTTCATGCCTGCTAATCTTAGATTGGATGGCATACATCGTGAATTTTGCCTTGTTGGCTCTGGCTATTTTTGTACTCTTATATTCTTCAAATTTATTTTATGATACAGTTTGGGGTCTTTAAAAAAAAATCTTACCTTTTTAGGATGTGTTAAGTGGAACCAGCACTGTGTATTTAGTCTAGTGCTAATTATTCTCCACTACTGAATCAAGACCATTCTGAATGGTCTACCCAATATCTTGTCAATTTTAAGTTTCTCTAGTCTGGCTGCTAGGAGCAGTCTTAATCCTCTATGTTGTATGAGTTCTAGAAACTGTTCTATATGGTTCTGTCCTCAGCCTTGAGTAATTCTTTCACATTTATGCACTGATCTAAACTCTGCTGAATAGTCAAGAGCGACCTTCTACAGATCTCCAGGGTTTGTTCTCTGCGCAGCTTTCTTCCATTCAGTCCTCTGTCTTGAGAACGACACCCCTTTAGTCATTCTATATTCTCAGCTTTTATCTTTTCAATGCAGGAAATTCTAAGCTCTACCTGGGTTGCCTGCCCATAGCACTATCTGGAATCCCTCTTGAGGCATAAAATGGACTGTCATAAGTATAACCTCATTTGTTTTTCAACTTCAGAGATCATTGCCTTTCTTTGCCTGATGTCCAGTGTCCTAAAATCTATTGTTTCAGATATGTTGTTTGGATTTGGTCATTTCTGGCAATAGGGCAAATCTGGTCCCTGTTACTCCACCTTGCCCAGATGCAGAAGTCCCTGAAAGTTCATTTTGATTTATTAAACAAAATTTTGACATTTAGTTGATTTGACCAAGATTATGCTGCTAGTAAAGAAAGCCTAGGTAGGCACAATTAGGACTAGAATTTACAAGCCAGTCTTTGTCTCATGCAACACTCAATCTCCAACAAACTGTATTTTATACAATTTGCATGTAAGCATATGTGTTTGAGCACATATATAGAAATATATCAATTTTTATTTCTGATAACTCGGTTTCAATAATTCATACATATGTGAGCAAAAAATAGTAAGCACATTGATATAATGATTTTTCCAAATATATATCCCCATCTGTATGCCTACTGTAACTTCAGTGTAAATTTGCTATTATTTAGTGTGTTAAGGAACTAGCAAAGCTAATTTTACAGTTTTCCAACACCAATCATACAAAGCAGCCAGATAACAGCTATATGTTTAGTTTGTATCAAACATATCCTGGAAGGTGAAAAATTATACCCCTATACCATGATTTTTATGCAGAGATAATGCTTAAATTAACACATGGAGAGATTTAGTTTTATTTACATATTTTAATATTATGAGAAATTTTATCTGTCAGATTTGCTGGTGAAAGCTATGCTGTAGATTGATTATTCTAAAAGTAGAGTGGCTTCTTTTTGTTCATTATTGGCAAATGTATATTAATTGCTTCCATTTGGGAAAAACCCTTAGCACTGAATGAAATGTATTATAAAAGGATTTCTGGCAAGTGAAATATACATGTGTGTATATAAGTATATTCAAAAACTACTTATTTAATGAATGAATGAATAGGTGCTGGTATACTTCTTCAAGTCCCTAACCATGCCTTTTATTCTTTCACTGGTAAACTTACAAATATTCACAAAGTACCTATTAAGTACCATACACTACAGAAGATACAAAGGCAGGTACATTGCATGTGCTACTCTTGAGGAGCTGATGGTATAGTATATGGTAAGAGTCAGAAGGTACATTCTGTGGTAGAAGGTGCTGTGTATAGAGTTAATCCTATATAATGGTACAAAGGAAATGTTACAGGAATGGTCATATCAAAATCAGTGAACACTCACCTCCACTTGGAAGGAACTTGGAAAATATACAAAGTGTTTGAGATGTATCTAGAAATATAGATAATGTTTTGGTCAGTGAAAATAGGCAACGGAGAAATTCTCGGCAGGAGAATATCTTGTACAAAACCACACCTACTGGTCGTCAAAGCGTTCTAGTGATCTGGTGAGCAGGGAAACTGTAGACAGAGTTGAATCAAAAAACTGAGGTGAGAGGAGGGATAGAGTTGGGATTAGAGTGTCTGCACTCTTGAAAATGAACTGGAGGAGTTTGTACATAATGTCATTAGGTAGTTGGATGTCATTCATGTATTTTACTAGGGATTTTGGATATGATTGGAATTGTGCATATTAAGAGCTGACACCTGAATGTAGGAAGGTAGCAGGCTGTATTAAGAGATGTGCAAGCCCAGTTGAGGGTGAGAAAAATAATTTTGGGAATCAATAATTGAAGTACAAGATGAGGAAGATTGGAAAGACATTTCAGAGGCTAAAAATTACCTTCATTACTTGGCAACTGGTTGAATATGGGCTATCAAAGTGAAGGAAAGGGGATTTTACTGCCAAGAACAAATTTCGCAAATGTGCAGGCATCTATGATAGATAGTGTAGGTTTGTTTCAGACTACCACAATAAAGCAAGCACCACAATAAAGTTAGTCACACAAATGTTTTGGTTTCCTAGTGTATATAAAAGTTATGCTTATGTTATTCTGCAGTTTATTGGGTATGCAATAATGTTATGTCTAAACAATGTACATACCTTAATTTAAAAATACTTTCTTGCTAAAAAAAAAAAAAAATGCTGCCAATCATCTGAATCCTAATCAGCGAGTCTTAGATTTTTTGGTTGTGGTGGGTCTTGCCTCAATGTTGATGGCTGCTGACTGATCAGAGTGGTGGTTGCTGAAGACTGGGATGTCTGTGTCAGTTTCTCAAAACAAGACAACAATGAAGTTTGACACATTGACTCTTCCTTTCAGGAAAGATTTCTCTGTATGATGCAAAAATGTTTGATAGCATTTTACCCAAGTAAACTTCTTTCAAAATTAGAATCGATCTTCTTAAAACCTGCTGCTGCTTTATCAACTAAGTTTGTGAAATATTCTAAATCATTTATTGTCATTTCAGCAGTGCTCACAGTATCTTTACCAGGAGTAGATTTCCTCTCAAGAAACCATTTTCTTTGTTCATTCTTAAGAAGCAGCTCCTCATCCGTTTGCATTTTATCATGAGGTTGCAGCAATTCAGTCACATTTTCGGGCTCCACTTCTAATTCTAGTTCTTTTGCTATTTTCACTGATATGCAGTGGCGTCCTCCACTAAAGCGTTAACCTCTCAAAGTTATCCATGAGGATTGGAATCAACTTCTTTCAAGCTCCTGCTAATGTTGATATTCTGACCTCCTCCAATGAATCACAAATATTCTTAATGGCATCTAGGATTGTGAATACTTTTTTCAAAGTTTTAAAATTTTGTTTGCCCAGATGCATCAGAGGAATCACTGTTTATGACGACTATAGCTTTCTTAAATATCTTTCTTAAACACTATAGCTTTCTTAAATATCTTTCTTAAACACTAAGACTTGAAAGTTGTGAATACCCTTTGGTTCATGGGCTGCAGAATGAATGCTGTGTTAGCAGGCATAAAGACAACATTAGTCTCCTTGCATTCCAAACAGAGCTCTTGGATGACTATGTGCATTGTCAATAAGTAGTAACATTTTGAAAGGAATAATTTTTTGAAACTTAGAATATTCTGCAAACCACGCTTTAAATCGAATTTCTGTCATTCTGGCTTTATTTTTTCATTTACGGAGCACATGAAAAGTAGATTTAGCATAATTTTAAAGGGTCCTAGGATTACTGCAATGGTAAATGAGCATTGGCTTTCACTTAACGTCACCAGCTGCATTAACCCTTAATGAGAATCAGCTTGTCCTTTGAAGCTTTGAAGCCAGGCATTGGCTTCTCTCTAGCTATGAAAGTCCTAGATGGCATCTTCTTACAATAGAAGGCTGTTTTGTCTCCACTAAAAATCTGTTGTTTAGTGTATCTACCTTGTTCTCAATGATCTCAGCTAAATTATCTGGATAAGTTGCTATAGCTTCTCCATTAGCACTTGCTCCTTTACCTTGAACTTTTATGTTATGGAGATGACTTCTTTCCTTAAACCTCATGAACCAACCTCTGCTAGGCTCTAACTTTTCTTCTCCAGCTTCCTCACCTCTCTTAGCCTTCATAGAGTTGAAGAGAGTCATGAACTTGATCTACATAGGCTTTGGTCTAAGGGAGTGTTGTTCACTTGCTCTTCTATTCAGATGATTCAAACTTTCTCCATATCGACATTAAGGCTCTTTCGCTTATTATCATTTGTGTGTTCCCTGGAGTAACACTTTTAGTTTCCTTCAAGAACTTTTTTTTTGGATTCACAACTTGGCTGTTTGGTGCAAAGGGCCTGGTTTTCAGCCTGTCTCAGATTTTGACATGCCTTCCTCACTACACTTAATGACTCCTATGTTTTGATTTAAGATGAGACATATAGGATTCTTCCTTTCACTTGAACACCTGGATGCCATTGTAGGGTTATTAATTGTTGTGTCTCAGGGAATAAGGCAGCCTGAGGAGAAGGAGCGAGATGAGGGAACAGCCAGTAGAATAGTCAGAACACACAAATTTATCAATTAAGTTCATGGGCTTATCAATTAATTATATGGGCTCAGTTCATGGTGTCCCCAAACAATTATAATAGTAACATCAAAGATCACTCACCACAGATCACCATAAGAGATACAATAATAATTTAAAAGTTTGAAATATTGTGAGAATTACCAAAATGTGACATAGAAACATAGTGAGCATATAATGTTGGAAACATGGCGCAGATAGACTTGCTCAAGGCAGGGTAGCCACAAACCTTCAAACTGCAAAAATGTGAAATCAGTCTGTTGAAGAGATTTCTGTACTCCCATTTTTATTGTAGCACCATTCACAATGGTGAAGACATGAAATCAAGTTATGTGTTCGTCAATGAATGGATAAAGAGCATGTGGTATATATACAGATGGAAATATTACTCAGCCAGAAAAAAAGGTATGAATCCTCTCATTTGCAGAAAGATGAATGAGCCAGGAGGACATTATGTTAAGTGAAATAAGTTAGGCACAAAAAGACAAATCTCACATATTTTCACTCATGTGTAAGAGCTAAAACATTGATCTCATGAAGGCAAAGAATAGTACAGTGGCTGCCGGAGGCTGAGAGGTGAAAGGTGAAGAGAAGCTGGCTAATGGTATAGAAATACAGTTAGATAGAAAGAATAAAGTCTATTGTTGGATAGCACATTAGGCTGACTTTTTTTAACATCAATATCTTGTATGTTTCAAAATAGTTAGAAAAGAATAATTCAAATATTTCTAGCATAAAGAAAAGAAAAATATTTAAGGTGATGGATATTCCAGTTACCCTGATGTAATCATTACTTATTTTATACTTCTATCAAAATATTGCATATACTTGATACATAGGTAAAATTATTACATATTTTTTTTTAAAAGGCAGTAGCTGCCAAGTGAAATAAAACCAGGCATAATAAAACGAAGTATGCCTGTGCTTCATTTGTTTTGAGCGAATGTTTCCAAACATAAAACCACAGGCCACTGAGTGTGATGATGAAGTGTGTGAGGACATGGTAATCTGAATGTAAGCTGTGTCCTTAAGGTCTGCAAACTGAGAGGACCAGACAAACTGAGACAACATGACAGTATAAATAAAATTTTGAGAACCACTTCCTTTAATAGCTGCTTCTTTTACGCCAAATGACTTGGATACTCTGAGTTTGCACAGTGAGTGGATAGATGTACTCCAAATGGAACCTGCAGATCCAAGGAACAGGCTAATTGCTGATTACTGTTGATCAGATCTCCTCTGCCGTTTGCTGTTGCAAACTCTGAGTGCACATGAGACCACCACACCCGAGACCATCAAAACAAGATAAAACAAAATAAAATAAGACATAAACAAACACAATGTCATTTTAGTCTTCAAAACTAAAATTGTATTCAAGCTTCCTGTTAAAATAGACGTCACAGGTAATTGGAAATATTTATAGCAAAACTAATATAAAAACATTTAAAGAACAGGTTTTGTTTCAAAAGCCACATTTCAATCTATTCATTGATCAGTCTAAATATAACTAAGCAACTACCTAAACCTTTTCTAAATCAACATTGGGCTAGCTGACATCTGATATTGGTGGCACAATACTTTTCTTATGTAATTTGTGAATATCCTTTGCTTTTTAGAATTGTTCCTGGTTTTAAAGAATTTATCTGTTACTCAAGTATTACCATTTTTTCACCACATTCAATTATTATCTCTACTTTTATTTTCAATAAAATATAAATCCTCTCGTCACCAGTGCATATAACATTCCCACTGGCTTTTCCTAAATCGGAAACAGGATTTATGTTTCCGCAGCATGACAACAGAAAACCCATGACTGGGCAAGTTCGATGAGAGAAAGCATTAAAATGACCACACACAACTGCAACATCCCGGTGTTTTGTGTGCAGAAAAGAAACAGCTTGTGCTCTGCTTGCAGAAGTTTGCAGGTTGAGAAATTCGTGAATACAGGAGATTTGTACGTTTTGCACCCGCAGGCCTTCTTCTTCCAAGTACAGGATTTTTTTTCCTACTGTTCAAACAGGAAAATGTAGGCAGGAAATCCAGTCTTGAGGAACATGTGAACAAATGTTATGAATACTTCATTTGTGTGTAGATGGTACCTGAATCCCTGGATAAGAAAACAACAAGAAACACTCACGAAAAAATTCTCATTGGGAACGTCTCAGTGAGGATGTGCACACATCCTACCAGCCTCTCTGGTGGGCTTTTCTTCCAAGAGATCTCAAAGACCTGGGACTTTTGCCAGGCTCTGATGGATGCTTTGAGCAGCAGGGTCAGGACACTTCTGTCACCAGGTCTGTGCGAAGACAAACTCCTGCTGTCACTACACGTTTCCTACTTAGGAAAAGAAGCAGATGTCTTAATATTCTCCTTTATATATATATTTCTTTGTAAGTTCCTTTTCCTCTTTCCTACTCATGCTCTACATTTCTCTAAATCAGACTGGTTCCTGATGTGCCAAATGGGAGAGTTTAGAGGGAGCTTCTGGGTCTTACAAGACTAATTAGAAGCCTAAAATGAAATGACCTCAGCAATGACCTCGTGAGGTTGGAAATTGAACTCAAAATATATAGGAGAATAGTTTGTATGCAACATAGTGCACTAATTTCTTTTGTTCTAGGATGGGAAAATTGTTGAAAGTTACTTGTGTTTGAAAGAGTGGCAATTGCATTGTCCAAGGCTAGTATTAATGATAGGTATCTGAGGACCTGAGACTCAAACTGAGATCAGATTTTATTTTTCCTATAGGCCAAGTGGAAAGTGAAGGAAGTGTTTGTTTTCTAAAAGTTCAGACATAACATGCAAAAAAAGGCAAAAAGGAGAGCTCTGTAAAAATAAAAATCAATCCACATAAATATGGCCCCATTTACTCGATCGAATACATCAGGTAGAGTATGTGCAATCCATTGCCTAGTGACCATGGCTAACTTTTTCAGAGTTATATGTGGCTATGACACTGTTTTCTGTTAATATTTGTATTGCTCATACATTTTTTACAGCTAAATGACTAGTAACCATATGTTCATGATTTTGTAGAATGGTTTTGATTTAAAACAAGGATTCTCCACAGGGGGCAACTGTGACCTCCCTGACTCCCTGCAGGGGACAATGTCCTGAAGATATTTTTGGTTGTCATATTTTTAGTGTGTAGGAGTGTCACTGGCATCTCATGGGTAAGGGTGAGAGATGCTGCTAAAAGTACTGCAATGCATAAGACAGTTTGCCCAAACAAAAAAAATACCCAGCTCGAATGGAAGTATTGCCCTCGTTGAGAAACCCTGATTTAACGCAACCTATCCTCTTGCCTTCTGCGTACTTATCAACTCTTGAGTCTTGACATTTCTAATTTGGATTTCATAAGTAGTATCCAGTAATTTTATTCTACAGTGAGTGCCATGGACATCAGCTTTTAAAGTAAAAGCACTTTTTTTCCATTTCTTACATGTAAAATTGGTGCTTAATGTAATACATAAATGTATTTTTTGTTTTATTTCAACTCTGCTTTGACATTTCGATACTGTTTGTGCAGGCCTAAGGGCCAGGTATCCATCAGAAACACATTCTAAATAGATGAGAGAATGCTTTTGCAAACGCAGGCTAGAACATCAAGTTACTAATTTTCATGACAAGGAAATCTCAAAAATTTAAATAAAGAACCCAGGCTCTACAACATGACTTTCTCTGAATATTTCATCTGCTCTGGTTTTCACAGCTGTGTGGAACAGGCCCTAATGTTCTTAAACATGAACTAAAGGTGAACTTTTTACCCAGTGGTTACAAGATGACTGAACGCACTGTTCCTTCTCTCCAGCCTCTCTCACTTCACAAAGGAGCCATTTGGGGTATGCACGTAACTAGAGAGGGAGTACAGTTGGGACCTGCGAGTGGGTGTGAGTGGTCTTTCTGTGGGTTTAGTTGCGCACAAGAACCAAGTAGGAGCTGGTCGTTGGAGTACAGACTCTGTGCTCTCTTTTAGAGAGTTTTATTTATCTTTAGGTTAAATAACATTCTAGAGCAAAGTCCCTGCGGTACATGGTGTAGTGGTCAAAACAGACTGCACAAAAGCAAAGCTTGTGTTAGGTGTGTTGTGTGTCTAGTGTTCTATGAACATTCCAGGATCATATGCATTTTCAGAAAACATTTTGGTGTTCCATCAATAAGCTATTTTTCTGAGAGAAGGCATAAATGTTATGGATCTGGAAGTATAAATGTATATTCACCTCAAACACAGCTGTTCTGTTAAAAAGGCAACTGAATAACTCCTCATCCCAATCTCCTTGGCCTTAGGATCAAAGCTCACTGTGGCCTGACATTTTAGAAACGAATGTGACAAAAACATGCTTCTGGACTATTTTCCTGAGATTCTATTCTACAGAGAAAACTTGTTGCCTAAGGCTGCTTTCTTTTGATTCATGATACAACATTCACAGTGCAATTTTGGGTTCATTTTCTCCCCCCACTTATTCGGTCAATAAAGAGGTTGAAATATATAACCTCAGAAATATCAGATTCACTACAAAAATCACTCAATCAAGGCTAAACCTTTTCATTATTTGTGGAGAAATAAGGCACATGGCATCAAATTTCAAAATATGTGTACAAAACTGAAAATAAAATGCAGGTATTGCTTTGCAGGTCCAGGTTATAGCATTTTTGGAAATCATTTAAAACATTTTAAGAGATTAAACAAAACTAAGCCTGAATTATTTACTTGAATAAGTCTCATATATCATGTGATTTTTTTTTTTTTTTTTAGTTAGAGTCTCACTCTGTCACCCAGACTGGAGTGCAGTGGCCGCTCCCGGCCACCGCAGCCTCGACCTGCTGGGCTCCGGCGATCCTTCCGCCTCAGCCTTCCAAGTAGCCGGAATTACAGGCATGTGCTACCATGCCCGGCTGATTTTTTTATTTATTGTAGAGATGAGGTCTCGCTGCCCAGGTGGGTCTCGAACCCGCGGGCTCAGGCAATCCACTCACCTCAGCCTCCCAAAGGCACGGGATTACAGGCTGAGCCACAAAGCCCGGCTGTGATTTTTTTATAAATCATTTTTTGTTTGTTTGTTTGAGTTGGAGTCTCACTCTGTTGCCCAGGCTGCAGTGTAGTGGCACGCTCACGGACAGCCCAGCATCGACCTAGTGGGTTCCAGCAATCCTTACGCCACAGCCTTCCAAGTAGCCAGAACTACAGGTGCATGCTACCACGCCCAGCTAATTTTTGGATTTTTATTGTAGAGACGAGGTCTCACCATGTTGCCCAGGCTGGTCTCTAACCCGCAGGCTCAGGCAGTCCTCTTACCTTGGCCTCCCAAAGTGCTGGGATTGCAAGCTTAAGCCATCACGCCTGGTCATAAATAGTTTCAAACTCAAGTTCATTGTCTTTATAGAGCAAAAGAAAAAATTGTGAGGAGAGAAGTTGTTGTGGAGATAAGGAAACAGTGTAGTAACAGAGTCTTCCATGTGTCTGTGGTCCCACATTTGTCCACTTCTTTCTTACTGTTCATACTTTTCATAGAATCCGCTTCCTTTTTCTCTGGTCCCCCTCTGGGTTTACAAATTTTAGGCTTGATAAATTAGCAAATACATTTCCTAAATAAACTTTTCTTTTCTTTTCTTTTTTGAGTTGGAGTCTCACTCTGTCGCTCAGACTGGAGTGCAGTGGCCACTCCCGGCCACTGGAGCCTCGACCTGTTGGACTCTGGCGATTCTTCCGCCTCAGCCTTCCAAGTAGCCGGAATTACAGGCATGCGCTACCACGCCCATCTGATTTTTTGATTTATTGTAGAGATGAGGTCTTGCTGCCCAGGCGGGTCTCGAACCCGCGGGCTCAGGCAATCCACTCACCTCAGCCTCCCAAAGGTGCGGGATTACAGGCTGAGCCACCGAGCCCGGCTAATAAACTTTTCTTTATTTATTCCTCTCCTTCTTCCTCACACATATTTAAATGTTCAGTGCAAGACACTGTGTAAGACCTTGTGGAGACAGAAGATATTTCTGAGTCGTGGTACTTTTTCCCAAGAGAGTGCATCACTACTGCAAAATTGGCAACTAGAGGGGTGCTGAGAAGACACCTCCTCCAAATTTACCTCCGCCAAAGTCCTTCATCAGCATGCTGAATACCCTCTTAATCTCCATTTCAAATTTCCACATAGAATATCACTCTTATTTAGGATTACAAATTTACCTAAACCCATTTTGCTGCTTAGCAAATGTCAGTTTTTCTTAGTGAATGTCAGAGTTAGGGGTGAGTGGTGAGTTTGTGCCACCATTCTCATGAGAAAACAACCTGACGGTTAGCAATGATGAAAACAAATCCTGTTTTGTGTGGCCAAGGTGGGAGGATTGCTTAAGGGCAGAAGTTTAACACCAGCCTGGGCAACATAGCGAGACCCCATCTCTCCAAAAAGTAAAATAAATTAGCCAGGCATGGTGGCATACATACTCCTAGGTATTTGGTAGGATGATGTAGGAAGATCACTTGAGACCAGAAGTTCAAAGCTGCAGTGAGCTGTGATCACACCTAATCATATCACTGCATTCCAGGTTTCTAACTTGGGCAGCAGAGTAAAACTCTGTTTAAAAAATAGCAAATCTAAGACCAAAGTCTGCCAAAGGTACCAATGTTTCTGAGTGAGCTCTCACAATCAAAGACTCTGTTCTTGTAGCTTGGGTGAGACACCATATCTACCCTTAAAGGCTCTGACTAGTACAATGCATGAGAAGTTTACCTTGAGGGAGATGCAATGATATTTTTTCTTACAAAGATATAATTAAAATAAAATCGTAGTGTGTATTTGTTGAGTTTTGATAATTTCATATGCTCATATAACCTATGTTCCAAATAAGATAAAGAACACTTTCATCTCCTGCTCCCAAGAAAATAACCTGCAGCTCCTTTCCAGTCATTTTTTTCTCCCCAATAAGCACTTGGTTTCCATCACCATAAATCAGTTGGTGGGTCTGTATTTAGCTTTCATATATGCAGTGGTATCCTAAAGCAAGCTTGGAGTTGAATTAGATAATAGAACCCCAGTGCAGTGGAGGGATACTCTACTGGACTGGTTGTTTACAGACTCTTCCATTACACCAGAAAGGCAGGACTGTGCAGACTTTCTAACCTATTATATAACTTTCACCAGTGAAGAATTATATGTTACACCTGTCCTGGGAATTAACAAACCCTCTGGTGTAGACTTTAAGAACAATGTGTGGAGCGCTATCCTGGGGATGTGTTAGACTATTCCTCACCCTCCTGATATTTTGAGAGGCAAGGAGGCCATCCATGGGGGAAACTGTCTTCTGAAAGTCTTGCTCTTGCCATTTCATCTTTTTCTTTGGCGTAAAGTCCATTCACTCTGAACTGTGCAGCTCAACAGTCCCTCCCCACAGCTGAGTTTGCTCGTTCTTTTGTTTTCCAAGGGTCTTTGTACGAACCTTCTTTAGCTGTTACACACAACGAATTTACCAAAGAGTGTGCTCTTCTTTGGCATATAAATTATTTTCTTCGGAGATCATAGCTTAGACATTTCTGTATTTTTCACGGGCCTTGCATTATCTTTCAGCTGAGAATACTAGATAAATACTGTTACAATGGCAAAGAGATGAATGGGTAGTTAAAATACTCATATATCAGCATTTATGCTTTCTCGAGATTTGTTTATCAAGAACTCATGATGTTGTCTACTTGTTGGGAATGGCATATTTTCATTTGAGGAATTTTAGCCACAAACGCTGTCTGGATAGATGGGCTGGAATGATTCTATCAGATAGGAATGCACTATCTAACATTAAAAAGAGTTGGATGACGAAGTCTGTAAATATAGAGTCCTCTTTCCCCCCTAATTTTATGTGGGGTTTTCATTGCTTTCTGATCATGACAAGACTCCTACTTTCTTTCTTTGTCTTCATATGAGACTTATGATATAAGAGGTTAATCATGTCAGAGGATCAGCTAGAAATCTTTGCAAGATTTGGAAGATTTCTCTGCAAAATTGAGATGACTGACTTAGAAAGACGATTACTGGGAAACAGTGATTTGGATAGCCCTGATTGCCTTCTTCCTAGTCACGATTTTTGTTTATTTTCTAAAGTGATATAAAAATCCTTTCTCTGAGTAGAACGGTTATGTACTGACATATCTTAATGAAAAAAAAATCTGTCTACATTTTATCATTTTATTTGCTTCATAATGCTTCAGAAAACATAATGTTCAATGTCTTTTGTAAGTAATCAATTAATCGACTCTAACTTAGAGTAATCAAAATTAATTTTTTAAAAATTTCACATGTAGGACATGTGCTTCTCTTTAACTAGAGAGGATATTTTTTATTACCTAATGAATTCTTAGCACTAATTAGGCTTATACAATTATAGTTCAGTGAATTAAAGAATATGCTATTGAGAAAATTAGCACACTCATTAGGGTTTTAAATATGAAAAGGAGAAGTGTCTTAATCCACAGAACCCAACTCTCTTGTCTGCCTTCTAATTCAAGAAAACACTGTTTCTAGCTACACACTCCTTTTCCGTCCCATCTTTCAATCTCATAACCTCTTTCTTCTACCCAGGTCTCCTCTGAGCTATTTTCAACCCAGAAGTCAAAGTGATCCTATTAAACTGCAAATCAAATTATGTCATGCCTTTTTTGAAAGCTTTCTTGTGACTTCTCATCTCACTTAGCTTCAAAGCCTATCACAATCACAATAGTGATGTGGTTATAAAATGATGTGTACTGATCATACAGTGTCAGCCTATTACAATCATGATAGTAATGCAGTGACATATAATCATCTAGTGACAGCCTATCACTATCACAATAGTGATGCAGTGACACATAGTGATGTAGTGTCAGCCTGTCACAATTACAATAATGATAGTGGCATAGACATTTTGTGATAGCCTATTATTCTCATGATAGTGATGTGGTGACAATTAATCATATAGTGACAACCTACCACATTCACCATAAAGATGCAGTGACATATGGTCATGTAGTGATAGCCTGTCACTATCCCAATAATGATGTGGTGATATATAGTGATAGCTTGTTATTATCTCAGTAGTGATATGGTGATATATAGTCATAGTGACAGCCTATCACTATCATGATCAGTATCACTATAGTGATGCATTGATATAGTGATAGCCTGTCATTATCACAATAATGATCTAGTGATATAGTGATCTATCATGATATAGTGATAACCTATTAGTATTACAATAGTGATATAATGTTATATTTTGATACAGTAGTAGCCTATCAGTATCACAATGATGATGTTGCAATATAGTGATACATAATAATATAGTGATAGCCTATCAGTATCACTGTAGTAATGCTGTAATGTAGTGATACATAGTGATTTAGTGACAGCCTATCAAGTTCATGATCTTCCAAGTCCATAAATAAACCTGACCTTGCTCTCAAACAAGACACTCTATCCTCCAAGGCTCTTCCTTACGTTAGGATCCTTGAGAAAATAGTTTAGATCAAATGTAGTCAGTCTCTAATTATAAAGTATGCAGAAATGTGAAAGACCTATGGAAAATTGCTTCCCAACAACTATGTATTTTTTTTGTTTGCTGTCTATCTCACCAGTTATACTTTAAACTCTATGAAATATGGATGTTTGTCTTCCTGTCCTCCACTGGTGTACCTCTAGGAGGGTACTTAACAATGGACGACATACACTTGTTGATCAAATTGATGAATGGTCATTCTTTCTTCACCAGAAGTCATAAAAGAAGCTGGTTTATCATTCAGTCCAATGGTAAGCATATGAAGGAGGCTTTTACTCTAACTAATGATACTTGACTATCAGTGCTGTCTTCCACTGCTTAGTGACACAGTAACCTCATGGTAGGCACTTAGTAATTATTTGTTGAATGAAGAAGACTTGCCGTATTAGTCTACCCTCTCCAGACAAACAGAATAGAGATATAGATAGATATAGATTAGTTAGATAGATAGATAGATAGATAGGTATCCTGATAGGAAATGAACCTTTCTTGATACATACATAGACAGAACAGACAGACAGATAGACATGTATCAATGTATCTATTTATCTATCTATGTATTAGAAGAGGTATATTTACTATCAGGAATTGGCTCATACAATCATAGAGGCTGAGAAATCCAAGATCTGCAGCTGGAGACTCATAGTTTCCATCTGAATCCAAAGGAGTGAGAACCAGGACCTTCAATGGTGTAAATTCCAGACCAAGTTTAAAGGCACCAAAAGACTGACATCCTAGCTCTAATACAGTGAGGTATATAAATGAGGAAATAAGTCTTTCTTACTCAGCATTTTTATTCTTCTATTCAGAACTTCAGTAAATTGGATTAAGCCCAACTATGTTTGGGCAGGAATATGCTTTATTCAGCTTATTGATTTAAATGCTAATCACACACAGAAACACCCTCACTGTCAAATCCAGAGATAATGTTTAACCAAATACCTGGGCACCTGATGGCTCAGTCAGGTTGACACACAATTAACCCCCACACTTGTCCCACAAATTCATATTGGAGACATAAGTAAATAACACTGTTTTCAGAATCCAGTGTGCTCATACCATTGTGCACAAATTTGATCCTCAGAAGACTAGTCCTCCTTAGTATCTGGTGTCTGTTGATGTTGATATTAACGACATCATGCTAAACTAACTGAAATTGGTGAGTCTAGACTGTAAGGGAGACAAAACAATTATCTTTTTTAAAATTTTTGAATGCTTTTGGAAGCTGTGCCTCACTCTGTTTCCTAGGGTGAAGTACAATGGCACAATCATAGCTCACGACAGCCTTGACCTCTTGGGCTCAGGCTATCCTTTCACCTCAGCTTCCAGTGTAGCTGGGACTACAGGTACATGCCATCACACCCAGCTAATTTTCTTGTTCATATTTTATTTTTCTGTAAAGACAAGATCTCACTATGTTTCCCAGGCTGGGTTTAAGCAATCCTCCTACCTTGGCCTCCCAAAGTGCTGGGATCACAGATGTGAGCCACTGTACCCATCCAAAACAATTATCTTTAAAATGTAGAGAGGATGCTGTAAAGATTGTCTCCATATGTTTGATTGCTAGTGGAGTGAATGTGGTAGCAGAAATAGAAGTGTTTTACTCTGAAATACAAAATATTCTTGTATTGTTTTTTTATCAGATATCTGAAACATTGGAGACGTTTTTAGGTAATAGTACCAAAAACAAGCAAGGTCTGGTTGATTTGGAGTGAAACAAGGGAGACTGTCCTTGCAAAACTGGAGCACTGTGGATTGTGTATCTAGTTGAGTTAGGAAAATAATGGGCAGCTAAGAACCCTGTATAGGTTCACCCAGCTGTCCTGCTGTCTTACATACATCACGAAATCTGTCTTCCTTCTAGCATCTCTTCTTTTTATCATGAACAAACAAACTTTTTAAATCACCAGATATCTGAATCTGAACTGAATCATATTTTATTATTTTCCATGCACTTACAAATGTGGAGGATTATGCTTAAAATTATTTTTAAATAGTTTTTTTTGAGAATGGATCTATTCAATATGGAGTTTTTGTCACATCTAATAAAGTAGCACCAAAACTAGTCAGAAGGAACAAATTAGCTGACCTGCTTGATATTTTATTAAAGTGTTTGACAGCTAAATTTACAGCTTCATACGTACAGTGTATTTTTAATATAACTCCATAAAATGCAATTATTATCCAGTTTTTTCCTAATAAAAAGTTCTAAAATAGTTTCTCTATTGCTTTTTAGTTCTGAAAGAATCAGAACTTCACACGTTAAATATTGCCCAAGGTTATTTTTATTTTTTTAAAAAATTGTTTTGACTCATCAAAATCTCACAAGACTTCAATTCATGCAAAGCTTTAACGTCCCTTTTGGTGACCTATTCATCACTTCCTGACATTGGCCAATTTCCTAGGTAGGAATGACTAGATTTCTAGAAATGGCAGTTCAGTGAGTCATCCTTTTGGCCTGAAAAATCCCATTTCCAGGGGTACACCATCATGGGTAGTGGCACACCCATTATGAGACATATGTTAGCAGAACTGAAGCATTTATGCATTGAAATTTTTTTTCTTCAGTTTTTGGATGTAAAACAGAGAAACTAAACTAAGTCAGTCACTCAGTGGATACGGTCAAGTACTGTTTGTGCAACAGGATTATGCAACCACATATTAACAAGTCCTTCAATGGTTGGTTCCAGAGAAACTATGGGGAAAGGATTGAGGCTGGGAGGCAAGAACAGAGGTCAGTAGTCACTACACCCATCACGAGGGATCAGAGCTGAGACTCTAAAAAGTCAGGTGGCACAGGGGAATTTTGAACAGGCAGCCATAATTGAGTTCCAGCAGAAGCAGATAAGTCTGATAGAGACATGGGAAGTCAATATAAGACATTCTGAAGAGATCTGGCTAATGCAGACTTGCTGGCTAAGTTTCCTTAAAAAAATAAGGCTTCACATGGTCCTGGTAAAATTAAAATAAAACTTGTTTGTATAAAATTAGAAATAAGGGGGAAATTCACATCTTTGCAATTTTAAGCCATTCCAAATATAAATATATTACTATTTATGTATTCAAGTCTGCTTCTAAATCTTTTAATAAAGCATTATTTCTTCAAAATTCTTTCAATCTTTTCTTATGTGGTGATTTTGGTGTTGCTGTTGTTTTCTATAAAGAATAGGAATTTAAAAAATATATTTTCTAATTTGTTATTATTGGTAAGTGGAAACCTTAATAATTTTTATGTTGATCTTGTATCTTGCACATTCTGTGAAATCTATTTTCACATTCTGTGAAAATTTCAAATAATCACAAAGATAGCCAACCAATACATATAATTTTTTTTCATTTCCACCGTATTGGATTGTCTGAGACTTAACAATCTA
Source organism: Carlito syrichta (assembly GCF_000164805.1). Classification (NCBI taxonomy): domain Eukaryota; kingdom Metazoa; phylum Chordata; class Mammalia; order Primates; family Tarsiidae; genus Carlito; species Carlito syrichta. Next base: position 33,724 of record NW_007233470.1, on the reverse strand, counting down.
AAGGTAAAATTACATTTATTTTATTTTATTTTTGTAGAGATAGGGTCTCACTTTTTTGCCCAGGTTGGTCTGGAACTTCTGGCCTCAAGCGATTCTCCTGCCTTGGCCTCCCAAACTGCTGGGATTACAGGCATAAGCCACTGGTCTACTTTCTAAATGTGTGTGTGTTTTTAAAATCATGAATTTTAGAATTTTATAAAATGCTTTTTATTTGCATTTATTTTGTAATCACATGGTTTTTTCCTCTCATTCGCTCATAAGTGGGATGATTTTTCTAGGCCCGGAGGTAAATTTTTCCATTGTTACTCTTCTCTTATTTCCAAAATAAATAAAATAGGTCACACAACTTTGCTTATTTGGATATTTTAATTATTTACATTTGTCATTTATATAAATACATGTATATAATTTGGATTTTGACACATACGTTTAAGTCAGATTGGTTTCTAAATTTAATTTGACTTTAACATGTTCTTTATGTCTGCAGGTGCATCTTTTTTTCATTGCTAATAATGTTTGTTTTATTTTATTTTATTGATTAGTCTTAGTGTTTATCTATTTTATTTCTGTTTTCAGCAAATCAGGTTTTTACTTCATTGACGCTTTCTTTTGATTCTTTGTTTTCTATTTCACAAATACCTGGTCTTTATTATTTTCTTGCCTCAACCTTCTTAACATTTATTTTTACTTTTCCTTGGTTATTGCATTAAATGCTTAACTCATTTAGCTCTTTAAAAAAGTCATTTTTAAAGTACTTCTTTTTTCAAAAAAATGAACTTAAGTTTCGAACTTACTTTCTTAGAACACCGGTGACAGGGTCTCATAAGTTTAGCTTTGTGGTATTTTCATTGTTATTTGTGTCTGTTTCATAATATCGTACTTTCCTCTTTATCTCATGAGCTACTAGGAGAGAAGTTTAGAGTTTTAATACGAGTGTGTATGCATGTTTGTGTTTAGATATGTGTTCATTCCTTCCTATCTACTTTGTTTCCATCATGGGTAGAAAAAAAAGTCTGTCTAATATTAATTATTTGAAATGTTTGAGGTATTCTGTATTCTTTTATTTCTGTCTGGCTTATAGTTCTAAGATTACTTCTCCTTAAACTCATAGTCCAGAACTAGATCTTGTAATTATGGTTTAAATCTTCTTCCCTGCAGTGATATAGAAGGATTTGGAAGACTATTGACTAATCCTACAGGTCTCTTGATTTAATCCTTGGCCTTCTGAAGTTGGCTGCTCTGTAGAAACAGTAACCTCAGCAAGTGACTAGGAATAGTATTTGTTGTTGTTGCTGTTAAGTGTCTTTTCAGGGGAGAGAGCAGGCAGTAGAAAACTCCTTTTCTGCCAGCAGCTGTAAACAGCAGTTCCTGAGTCACCTGGCGCAGTCCTCTCTTACTCACAGGACTGGACTCTTGTTCACCAATGCCTACTCTCAGACACTCAGAAGACTAGTGACTTTGAGGCCACTCAGTATCTTGAATTACTTTTCTACTTCTGATTTTTCAAAAAGTAGTATTTTGCTTTTGATCTTGTTATGTGCTTTTGCTTTTTGTTTTCTATATTTTGTTTGTATGTGTTTGGACCAGAGGGAGTGCACTAAAGCATAAACTTTCTCACTCTGTTGACTTAAGTGTTTTCTTTTTCAAAGTTTTCAAGCAAAGTTTATTTAGAAAGTAAATGAGAGAGAGAGACAGAGAAAGAGAAAGAGAAGATTCACCACCCCAAAGTAGGGGAGGGGGCCAAAGCATGACTTAAATGTTTTTATCTTTGAAGCATTTAGAATTATTTTTGTGTCTAGTAAGAAGGGAACATCTAATTCCTGGTGTTGTTTTATCTTTTCAAAGTGGATTAAAAATATCTCAAGTACTGGATAATTTAGTTCATCCAGGGTGATTTAAAATATCACAAATGGGTGCTTTCTGGTTGAAACTGCTTTGGAATTCTCAGAGTCGCTGCTTTTTGCCTTTTGGAATTAAAGTCACTTTGAAAGGGGCAATCTTTGCAGTCTGATACAGACGAGGATCTTCCCTTCTCTGATGTTTTACAACACATTTCACTCACTGTGTAAGTTGCCCAGTCCTGGCATGCACACTCAAGTGTGCAAATTCTTCCTTCAGGTGCTAGTCCTTTACGTTTCAAGTTCACGGATGCCATTGTTTTTTATTTATTAGTGGTAAGGTTCTTGAGAATTTTACTTCACAAAATAGTTTTTCTTTCCAATTTTGCTCGCACATGATACTACTTACCTCAGATTGCAAATTGGGTCTCTGCAGAAGACATGGTGAATAGCAAGTCTAAAATTCTGCAGTAAATGTTCAGAGCAGTAAATTGTTTTGTAAAGATCACTGAGCCTCATGGATCTGAACTTCCCCCATCAGTTACAGTGAGAGAAATGCACGTTCTGACCTTTGAAGAGTCATGTCAGAATATGGTTCAGAATCTGAATACACAAAATAATAATAATAAAGGGTATTGGGAGAATGTACCATATGGTATCTAACTGGGTGTGATGTGATGTCCCATCCTGTTAAATTAAAATTCCGAAGAAACCATGAGTGGGTTGGAAGACAGGAAATAGACTATAATAATTACATGGGAAAATGATGCTGTATAAAGAGACATTACAAATCTCAGGGGGAGGAGAGGTGATGGATGTGGTTTATCACGCACACGCAGCCCAGAAAGTGAAGGACTTGCTAGTTGATACGCACATTGTGTTTGTTATTCCAGCAAGTATTTTTCTTAATGAGCCAGCTCTTCCTGTTTTACAGATTACTCCCTTAATTCTTCCAGGCAGCTAAAGTACAGGCCCTGGAGTATCAAAACTGCCTTTGATGTAACCCTGATGTCCCAAATGTTATACTTCTCTAAGCATCGTTTAGACAGTTGAGAAGATCTGACTCAAGTTAATGTTCAATTTTAAATGCCAAGGGCTTCTGCGTGATATCTTGCTTTCTCCCTGGAGGGTTTTATTAATTGGAATAGGAGCACCGAAGTGGTAACACACTTAGCATTAGTTATCTCAGCATTAGGGACACTAAGGGACTATTCAGCTGATGGAAGCATCATTTTCAGTTCCTAAAGAAGTTCAGTTTTAGTCCTAAACCTTTGAATTTCTTACCAAGCCTCTCTGTTGTTTTATAAGCTACTCACCTTCTCAAAGGAACACTAAATATTAATAACAAATATCTACCATGTCCCAAAGGACAAATGTTTCTATCTCAAGATTTCCTAATTTTTCAGATGTACTGATGGTAGCATGATTGTGGTTCCATATTCTTTTATATTGTGTCATTGCTGCTGGTGCTGTTGAACAGCAAGACAATTTTATAACTTTGACTTGAATATGATATTCTGGTGCCCCAAGATTTTTATTTCAGCACATATTCTCACCATTGCTACAGATCAAGTTTAAAATTAATCTAGCATATCTGTCATAATGTTGTAAAATATATGCCCTTCAATTTTCTTTCTTTTTACCTGCTTTTTTTCGTTTGTTTGCTTAAGTTTGACATTAACTGAAGCTACCCCTTAGGATTTTCTTTGCTGCCTCTAAAAACACGAAAACAGGTTTAAAAAATTTTTTTTTATTTGGTTTTTTTTTTTTTTTTGAGGTTTCACAGACAGTTACTCTATAGGGGAACTGAAAGGAAATAGCAGTGAGAACATTTTAAAGTGCATTTAGATAGACTTCCACACATTTTTATCCATACTCTTCCCTTGAAGGATGGAAGAGAATAGATTATTAGCATTTCTTCTTTTCTTCCTTTCATTCTTGAGTGTGGCCATTACCCAGCAGCCTTTCTTGCATTTTCATACATGAAACTAAGATTTATTCTATAAGCCATTTTCTCTTTCATCTATCTCATTTTTTATGATACAACAATGCATACTCCTTGCATGCATTGTATTTATTACTGAATTATAAGAATTCCTGAAAGCAAGAGAAAGGATACAAATAAAAAAACACAAAATAATATCTCACCCCTGTTGTTACTTGAGGTCCCCCATTTTACCGTTTTGCATACTATTTACTGTGTTCTCCAAATTTTTTTTTTTTTTGCACATAGTGTTCAAAAGACTTTTCGTCAATTTGGCATAACCTTTGGAAAATAGTGACAATTGATCACCAGGACATGTCTACTATTATGAGATTTAAACCTTTAAATATTCTATCAAAAGCAAAATGATCCATTTCATCATTATTTGCTGGAAAAGCTCAGTTTAGGCCAGGGTTATCTCTGGATCTAGTTCCTAAGAACTTGAAGCTGCAAGGGAGAAGTGACCCTAACCACTACTGCTGGTAGGTGGGTGGTTGGAGGGGATGGCAGCTCGTGGACATTGGAATAGGTCAGCCTTCTACAGCAAAGAAATATATCCAGAAGGAAAATATACACTTGACAGTAGGAATTAATGAAATAGCATTTCATTTCTTTGGCTGTAAAGAGTGCACTTAACTGACCATTGTGAACAGGCATATAATTTATAATTCTAAGGATGGGATAAGGGGATCAAGTAGTATCCCTGGGAAGAAGTAATCAAAACGTGGTTAATCTTGTGATTTCTCTCCCAAATTCCTCAGGACATGGTTGCTAGCATCTTGGAAGACCAAAACATATTTCCCTGTACAAAGATTTGAGTTAGGTACAGAGTATGAATTTAACCTTCCCTATCTTTTACCTCAAATCATGTTTTGTATGACTAGAATGCTTAGTCTGTTAGTAAAATGTTCACTAGTGTTCTCCTGTGTGTACAGTCTTGAATGAAAACTGTGGGCCAGACCTGCTCACAAGCATTTTTCTTTAGGACTAAATTTCTAAAAATGTATGCACACACATCAGTTATCAACATTTAAAAATTGAGAGAATGCGATTGTGAATAGTGCTATAATAAACATGTGTACACAGCTATCTTTTTTGAAGAATGGAACTGAGTACCACATGTTCTCACTCATAAGTGGACTCTGGACATCTAACATAATACTATAAGAAAAGGATTGGCAGTAGCAGGACTCTGCTGGAAGGAGGGGGTACATATAACATCAATAAGAGTGACTGATCCTAATCCAGGTGAAGTGAGGTTCAATGGGGGGCCCGAACTTCACCTGCACGTAAACCAATCCTGACTTGGTTTATGTACAGGTGAAGGATATGCACAATTCTGACTTGTACCCCACATATTTAAAATAAAATAAATTGAGAGAATGCACTTGCGATTGTAAATGCCTGAATTTTCTTTATAAATTAAGAGCCTAAGCAACTTTGGGATAGCACTGAAGTATAGCAGCCATTGGCTTGACGTGAATGGAGCTACTCCCTTAAGCATGCCATCATCCCACCATCTCAGGTCCTCCACTCTTGGCTGCCTTTCCTCACTGCCCTCTGTCTGTAATTGGGTTTGCGACTCCTGTTCTGTGCTTCTTTCTCACCACTTAAGCTCTCCCTATGTTAGTAGTCTGACCACCACCCAACAAATGACTTGGCATAACTTAGATTTGTTCCTATCTCTGGAAAATCTTCTTTCTTGTTGCTGTTTGTTGCAATAGACCCTTTCTTTGTCTGTGTGTATAGTCACCTCTCGTCACATTTCTAGACTCTTGATTAAATCATTTTCAGTTTTCTCAAGTTCCTTGTGGTCTTACACCGGATGGAATTCCTTCAGCCTATGATGTTTCCTCTCGTCTAAATGCCCCGTCCTTTCCTACATCCTTGGATTTCACTTATTCTTCTCTGAGGGTCAGCATCAGTGTTACGTTTTCCTGACACAGCCTGTCCCTCCAGCAGCTGAGTGAGGGTGTCTTCCTTTGTTGCCGATGACGCCTTGGACACAGCTCTGTTAAGACATCTATCTCATGCAGGATGTGTTGGCCTGCTCTCTGTAACCCCCAAGTTTTCCTCTCTTACCCTCTCTCTTCGAGGGCAGGGACTATGTGCCACACAGGCTCTATGTGCTCACACAACCGTGTGTTCAGCACACAGCAGGTGCTGAGGGAACACTGAATAATACAAGAGTGGGAAATAAAAATGCTCTTACAGATATGGTCCATTTTCTAATTCTTTTTGCTTCACTAAATTGGGCTTTCTTTGACAACTTTCATTAAACTAACATTTCTTTTTTTTTTTTTTTTTTTGAGTTGGAGTCTCACTCGGTTGCCCAGACTGGAGTGCAGTGGCCGCTCCCGGCCACCGCAGCCTCGACCTGCTGGGCTCCGGCGATCCTTCCCCCTCAGCCTTCCAAGTAGCCGGAATTACAGGCATGAGCTACCACGCCCGGCTGATTTTTTGATTTATTGTCGAGATGAGGTCTCGCTGCCCAGGCGGGTCTCGAACCCGCGGGCTCAGGCAATCCACTCACCTCAGCCTCCCAAAGGCGCGGGATTACAGGCTGAGCCACCGAGCCCGGCTTTAAACTAACATTTCTAATTTGGCTGTTCAGAGGCTTCTCTCATCCTCTTCTCTTCCTTTCCTCCTCTGTTTCTTCCTGCATTCTTACAGGCTAAAGGCACACAGGCACACACACTCACGTACACACCACAATTATCACATAGCTCGCACTCTTACAGGCTAGAGGCACACACACACTCACTCACACACACACCACCACAACCACACATCTCCAGCACTCCTTCAGGCTGGAGACACACACATGCACTCTCACACACTCACATTCACATATACACACAACACAACTACCCCCACCACAATCACATAGCAAATGATGATGCTTAATAAGTACCCACTAATTTGGAAGGTTTCAGTAATACAGAAATACAAATATAGAATTTGCAATATAAATACTAGACTTATGTGCCACACTGCCTTTCATAATTTAAACTTTATTTTTTAAATTGCTTTAAAATTAATAATAATAATTTTATCTAGATATTGAATTAATAGGAATTCTAAGGGCTCCAAAGACTGTTAGTTAGTAAAAATCACATAGAAGAGCTGTTCTCAAAAAAGAGGCTGGCATTTTCCAGGGCTGTAAAGGAGGTGAGAACTGGAAGCTCCTTTTGCTCACTGGGCATCTGCTTTCATAAAGTGGCATGGATACTCTCATTGGAGGTCCACTGTGAAGTTGTTCGCCTTTGTGGGATTTCACACAGCTGACCACTGATGCAGGCATTTGAATGCAGAGTCCGACACTAACTTTTTCCCCTAAATAAAACTTCAGTTTATAAACCCTATGGATATGGGTAGCACTATTCATTTATAAAATAATAAAGTGATAAGTTAGGAACATGACTCAAAACACCATTCGTTGTCTCCAACACCAGCATGTGTGACTCTGAAAAGAGCTCAGATGACTTGACTGAGAGAGGAAGGGGGCAAAGCCATCTCCCAGCTGTCAGCCTTCTGCAGAGGACAGAGCTGGTGCATTCCTCTCCTGTTGGGGCTGGGGAGGCTTCGTTCCTGGGTGGCCTGTTTCCGATGAAAAGCATGTGTAATTCTGCGCTCACTTCCATGAAAGAGAGTGCTCTGTGCCAGGAAAGTTTAGTACCAACTGCAAAAAGATGTCACTGCAGAGAGACAGGATATCTCTGGCTGTGAAGCTCAGAGCACAGAGATCTGGAAATGCCCACGTCGTCCCCTCAGATGACGTCACTATGAACAGTAGCTGGGTGATGGGCAACTGTAATCACTGGAAGGCTTGCAAGTGTGTGTTTTTTTTCTTTTTCTTTCACCTTTATTTTAGATTTAGGGGATACATGTGCATGCGTGTTACATGGACGTATTGTGTAATGATGGGGACTAGGTCTCAGGTGGCTCATTCCCCAGTTAGTGAACATCGTACCCCAAAGTTAATTTCTGAACTCAAACTCCCTCCCCACCTTCCCCCTTATTGGGGCCCCCAGTATCTATGATTTCTACTTCCATGACCATTTAGCTCCTATATATGAGTAAGAACATGCGGGGTTTGGTTTTCTGTTTCTGAGTCACTTCACTTAGGATAATGGTCGCTGGCTTCATCCATGTTGCTGCAAAGGATGGTGATTTCATCCTTTTTCATGGCTGTGTTAGAAAGTCAGAGAACAGACAATATTTCCTTTAAATATGTGATTGCTTATCGTTCAGCAGTCTGGACACATGAGCTGATCCCATTTTATAGGTGTAACTTTGGGCAGGCACAGGTGGGCAGTGAGAGCTAGACACAAGGCTCATGGGGCCCCAGTCCCTGCTCCTTCCACATCTGAAGGAGTCATCTCCCCATCACTCACTCTTGGAACGATGATCCAGGCTCTATGGTGCTTCTTGGAAAAGGATGGAAAGGCCCATGGACTGCCTTCCTGAGTGTGGATCTCAGGTCTGTGTGACAGGGGACTCTTTGCTTATGTTCATTAACTTTTTAGAATTCTAATAAAAGTATTTTGCAGTTTAGGGTTTTGCTTTTGAATTTTGGGGAACTAACTGTTCTGGATGCAAGTCTGTTCTGTCATTTTCAGTAGGGGCAGGGAGAAAACAATCTGTCTCTCTGGTGGCATATGGGAGTGTCACCCCGGCAGGTCATCCCTCACCTGTGAGCCCAGGACAGAGCTTGGTGTACTGGCTCACAGGTGCTGACTGAGAGGTAGCTCACATTAGAGCTCTGTGAGGAACTGTTTGTCATAGATAAGGGATCTATGTCACATTGACTTGTGAAATGTGGAGTCAAGTATTGGGACCTGGCATTTGGAGCAGAAGGCTGCTAATTTCTTTTCTTTTTTTTTTTTGAGTTGGAGTCTCATTCTGTTGCCCAGACAGGAGTGCAGTGGCCGCTTCTGGCCACCTCAGCCTCGACCTGCTGGGCTCTGGCAATCCTTCCGCCTCAGCCTTCCAAGTAGCCGGAATTACAGGTATGCGCTACCAAGCCTGGCTGATTTTTTGATTTATTGTAGAGATGAGGTCTCGCTGCCCAGGTGGGTCTTGAACCCGCGGGCTCAGACAATCAACTCACCTCAGCCTCCCAAAGGTGCGGGATTACAGGCTGAGCCACCGAACCTGGCGGCTGCTAATTTCTTACATGCTCCTTATCAAGAATTACAAACCCAGTGCACGGTGACCAGTTAGAGAAACATGTCCTGGGAGTGCTAGAAATACTGCCAGGGGGCCTCAGCTTTCCCAGGGACTGCTCCAGAATCATTGACTCTCTTTGTTAATTAATTTCCAATTTCCCCTAGTATTTCTGTAGACACAAGACTTATGAAAGTGAAAAATATCCATCTTAATAGGAAAAGAGTAAATCTGAGTATTATGAATTTTGGAGAAAAATATAATCCTATACTTCTAACAAAAAATGAGTGAATGCTAGGATAATATCTATGTTCAAAATATATTTACATAATTTTTAGAACTTCATTTATTTGAAACACTTAAGTTGTATCATTATTTCCCTCTTTCTAAGGATATGTGCTTATTAGTGGCGGAGGGCTTTATAAACTAGCTGTATCCTTATAGACAAACCATAGCCTTATAGACTAACTGTAGCCTTATAGACTAGCTGTGTTCTATTTAAAATATGACATGAATCTTATCTAATAGAACTGCTTTCCATTATCTCTCTTGATATATTTCTTCTCCTGAATCCTATGTGATCCTGATTATTTATTTTAGTCAGCATTGCTCTTTAACATTTTTGTACAGGAAAAAGTATTGGATTGGACTCTCAAACTAACAATTGTTGGTTGTAAAGGAAAGGATTTAAGTAACCATCGTCCACACCAGAAAATCTTTATGTTAAATACAGACAAGAAGAACATATAATAATGGGTATGATTAGAAAGTGTTTCTATGTTTCAAAAATCACACCTTCAGGCATGGCACCATTGTACAATTTCTGAAACAAGAGTCTTGGATACACTATGGAAGGCCAAGGAAAATGAATCCTACCTTTTCTGCATTGGTAAGAATTCACTAGCTCGATGTATTCTTCTTCTATTTTGCAAAATCTGAAAGTAGTATTTTTGACATTACTAACATGGCCCAGATGACCTGTTGTATTGGTCTGCCCCCCCCGCCCCATCATCCAGGAACACACCTTGTTGGCATCACTCATGCTGTTTTTGTCTACTCACCTGTCTCTGTTCCTTCCTCCAGGGTCTACACGTGACCCTGTGCTCTCATGAAGTCTCTGGTGAACCCAGCCTTCTCTTGTCTGAGAAAAAACGTAGCCCCTAATTGCATGCTGTTCAGTCCTCTTTCCTGTGCTGCTATTCACAGTGAGTTTATCTCCACAAAGAGACCATGGGCCCCATGCAGATAGGAAACCTGCCATCACACATGTCTTCCAGCACCAGGAAGAGTTAGGCTCTCAGGAGGAATGTGTCGACTTGGAGCCTGCTTTCTGCTACTTTATTTTTATTGTTTTATGGAGGGAGATTCTGCAGAGCATAAACTATGCCCTTGAAACCAAGGCACTCTTGGGAACTGTATTAGTTTAGGGCACGTGGGCCCTATTTATTTACTGTTTCAATATGCTGAGTTGGATGCACTATCAATCACACAGCGTGACAGTGTTTTCAAATTGCAGTGCTGCTTCTGCATGCATCAGCTTGGCTCCTTCTCAGATGAACTTTGGAAGCAGTGGAGTGGGTCTAGGAGAAGAGAGGTACCTGTCATGCTCTGCCAACTTCTAGAACCTGAATTAGAACATTCAAGAAGATCAAGCATTCCTTCTGTCACTTTTTTTTTAAAGAATAAAGAAGTAGCCTCTCTGCAAAACAAAACAAAACAAACAAAAAAAAAACCACAGTGAGGTTAGACCTTGTGTTTTATTGTGCTTAGGTTTGTTGTGCTTCATAGATTTTGCATTTTATTTTTAATCAATTGAAGGTTTGTGGCAACCCTGCATTAAGCAAGCCTGTCTGTGCCATTGATCCAACAGTATGTGCATGCTCAATGTTTCTGTGTCACCTTTTGGTAATTCTCACCATATTTCAAACATTTTCACTATTATAATATCTGTTATGATTATCTGTGATCAATAATCTTTGATATTACTATAGTAATTTTCATTGTGCACCACTATGCCCTTATAAGACAGTAAACTTAGTTGATAAATGTGTGTGTCCTGACTATTCCACTGGCCGGCTGTTTCCTCATCTCTCTCCTCGTTGGGTTGCCTTGTTTCCTGAGACATAACAATATTGAAATAAGGTTAACTAAAAACCCTACAATGGCATCTAAGTATTCAAGTGAAAGGAAGAGTCCTATATGTCTCATCTTAAATCAAAACACAGAAGTCATTAAGTGTAGTGAGGAAGGCATGTCAAAATCGGAGGCAGGCTGAAAACCAGCCACCTTGCATCAAACAGCCAAGTTGTGAATGCCAAGAAAAAGTTCTTGAAGGAAACTAAAAGTGCTACTCCAGGGAACACACAAATGATAATAAGTGAAAGAGCCTTAATGTTGATATGGAGAAAGTTTGAATGCTCTGAATAGAAGATCAAGTGAACAAAAGCCTAATCCAGATCAAGGCCCTAACTCTCTTCAACTCTTTAAAGGCTGAGAGAGGTGAGGAAGCTACAGAAGAAAAGTTAGAAGCTAGCAGTCATTGGTTCATGAAGTTGAAAGAAAGAATCTGTCTCTATAAAATAAAAGTTCAAAAGTTCATGGTGAAGCCGCAAGTGCTAATGAAGATGCAGAAAGTTATCCAGATGATCTAGCTGAGATCATTGAGAAGGTGACTATGCTAAATAACAGATTTTCAGTGTAGAAAAAAATAATCTTCTATTGGAAGAAGATGCCATCTAAGACTCTCATAGCTAGAGAGGAGATATCAATGCCTGGCTTCAAAACATCAAAGGACAGGCTGACTCTCTTGTTAGGGGCTAATGCAGCTGGTGACTTTAAGTGGAAACCAATGCTCATTCACCATTCATGAAATCCTAGGGCCCTTAAGAATTATGCTAAACCTACTCTGCCTGTGCTCTAGAAATGAAAAAGCAAAGCCTAATGACAACATATCTGTTTGCAGCATGGTCTACTGAATATTTTAAGTCCACTGTTGAGACTCACTGCTCAAAAAAAAGATCACTATTCAAAAGATCACTGCTCATTGACAATGCACCTGGTTACCCAAAAGCTTTGATAGAGATGTGCAAGATTACTATTCTTTTTATATCTGCTAATACAACATCCATTCTGCAGTCCATGGATCATGAAATAATTTTAACTTTCAAGTATTATCACTTAAGAAATACTTTTATAAGGCTATTGCTGTTATAGACAGTGATTCCTCTGATGGATCTGGGCAAGGTCAAGTGAAAACCTTGTGAAAATGATTCACCATTCTAAATGGCATTGAGAACATTTGTGATTCAGGGGAAAAGGTCAAAATATATACATTACCAGAAGTTTAGAAGAAGTTGATTACAACCTTCATGGACGACTTTGAAGGGTCCAAGACTTGAGTGGAGAAAATCACTACAGATGTGGTAGAAACAGCAAGAGAACTGAAATTAAAAGTGGAACATAGAGATGGGACTGAATTGTTGCAATCTCAGAATGAAACTTGAACAGATGGGGCATTGCTTCTTATGAATGAGCAAAGAGAGTGATTTTTGAGATGGAATCTATTGCTGGTGAAGATGTTGTAAATATTGCTGAAATGACTCCAAAAGATTTAAAATATTCCATAATTTTAGCTGATAATGCAGGATCAGGATTTGAGACTCTAATTTTGAAAGAAGTTCTACTGCATTGCATAGTATAGAGAAATCTTTTGTAAAAAGAAGAGTCAGTTGATGCCACAGACTTCTTTGTTGTCATATTTTAAGAATTTGTGGCCAGGTTTGGTATCTCATGCCTATAATCTTAGTGCTTTGAGAGGTCAAGGCAAGAGGATGCTTAAGGCCAGGAGTTTGGGACCAGTTGGGGCAACATAGGGAGACCCTGTGTCTACAAATAAAAAAATTAGCCAGCATGATGGCACATGCCTGTAGTCCCAAGCTACTAAGGAGGATGAGGTGGGAAGATTGCTTGAGCCCAGGAATTTGAGGCTGCAGTGAGCTATGATTGTGCCAGTGCAACCCAGTCTAGGCAGCAGAGCAAGCCCTTTTCTTTTTAAAAAGAAAGAAGGAAGGAAGGAAAGGAAGGAAGGAAGGAAGGAAGAAGGAAAGAAAGAAAGAAAGGAAGGAAGGAAGGAAGGAAGGAAGGAAGGAAGGAAGGAAGGAAGGAAGGAAGAAAGAAAATTGCTAGAGCCATTCCAACCTTTAGCAACCACCACCATGATCAGTCAGCAGCCAACAACACTGAGGCAAGTCCCTCCACCAGCAAAAAGGTTATAACTTGCAGAAGGCTCAGATGGTTGTTAGCATTTTGTAGCAATAAAGTATTTTTAAATTAAGGAATGTACATTTTTAGACAGAATGCTATTGCATGCTTAATAGACTACAGTATAGTATAAATATAACTTTTATATGCTCTTGGACAACAAAAATTTGTGTGACTCCCTTTATTGTGATATTCATTCCATTGCAGCAATCTGGAACTGAGCCTGCAATTACTCCAAGGTATGCCTTTAATTTTATTCACTCTTAGAATTTTACGCATGGAATGAGAAGGTGAGTGCTTCCCTTGGGGTAGCATTTGTCAAGGAGGACTTGTGATTATATTCCTGGTTTTCCCTTTTATTTAGAAATAGTCTTGTTCCAGTGTGTCTGAGATGTCATGGGGGCGTATGGCAGCTATTTAGAGCCAACCCCCAGGAACTCTCAAAGTACATTTCAATAGAGTATTCTAAATAGTGCTTCCCAGACTATCAGATTTTCTGGAAGCTTTGAGTTAGGAGGATGGAACTAGTGGAGATGAACTCAGAGCAGCAGGGGGTGGGGCAGATTAGTCCCAGGGCAGAACTACTGCCTAAATCACCATCTCTTTCTGGTACATAAATTTTAAAAAGTATTCAGGTTAGTGTTGAAATGTTCATGGCTTGAAGGATGTCTGAGCAGAGCATAAAAAGGACCAACCAATCTTGTGTAAGGGAAACACAAAGCTGGGTCCAGCTCAGCAAAAAGAGACTGCCAGAAACTATGAAGAAACTGACTTAGGCAAAAGGCTCATAAGGTAACTGAGATCCACTTAAGGGTGCGGCAGTGGTGGGGTGATGTGAAGTCTGATGCTCTCACAAGTTTTCTGGGAGCTAAATTCATCTTGAAACTATTGGGGTACCTGGCAAACTCAGTCCTGACCTTCCTTGCTGAAGTGTGATATGCTCTCAAAGGATTCCAGATCTGACTCATTGCCTCAGGGTCCCACACTCAGCACGTGACTGGCGTCAGGGAAGGGCGGGACTTGGCAGGAATTCTCACAAAGACTCTTGAGAAACCAGGCCAGTGCTGGCTTTGACTTGAAGATGGTGTTAGGGTGGCCAAGACTATTGAGCCAAAACAGCTCCTGTGTCTGTCCTAGCATGAACCCTAATCCTCAGTCTCCAAGTTACTTGGTCTCGTGGACTTTCCAGACCACAAGGGCCTTTCTGGGCAGGAGGTGGACTCCAGGACTCGCCTCAAGCTCAATGCATGGTTTTGGAATCCACCTAGCATGGAAATAGCCCTCCCCTGGTAGGCGGCTGGTGTGGCACTGTCTTGCCCAGCACAGCACATTCTCCTCAATGCATGACTTCAGAGGGAGGGGGGCGGAGGCTGGAGGGCTGAGGCTGGAGGTTTCTCAGAAATGTCTGCTTCACAAAGCAGTTATTTTTCTCAGTCGAACAGCTTTGAGCCTATTGCTTTCATTTTCCTCAAATATCTATCAGTGCTTTGTAACTTATGAGCAAACAAACTGAAACAGAAAGTCATTTTTAAGTTAATTTTATATTTGGTACAGGATTAGAAACTGCTCTGTTCACACACCAGCTCTAGCCTGTAGCACAGAAGCTGTGCCTGCTCTCCCAACACATGGCAGTGATATTCAGTTAGAAGGGGATCAAGGATAAGAAAAAAAGGTCAGTTTCTATTTGTAGGTAATTCTCAATGTCTCCTCTCAGAATCTCAATTGCTTCTTCTTCTCTCTTGTTTTCTTTTCCATGTGTGTCATGGCTTCAGGACCTGTTGGAAACACTAACACCCACATTCTCATCAACAGCCAGTGATCATAACACCACATACTAACGCTTTACTGCAGTGTCCTGAGCTGCCCAGTCACCTCATGCTAAATTTAGTTTCAATAAATAGAACATTTTTGCAGCAGTGGTACTAGAAAGCAGCTGGAATAAGGAGGGGTTGGCGTGTTACTTTTGTACTGCTGTAATGTGGAGGATAATTCTGAAAATTTTTTTTGTTTAGTTGTGTTAAACTAGACAAATATATTGAGAGACTGTCCATTTTCCCTAAAAGACCTTTAATAAACACATAGCCAGATATTGTTTCCAATCTGAGAGTCCCAGGGAGAAACAGAGTTGTCAGTCTCTCGACTTCTTTAGAGTCCTGACTGTGTTCAATTTCACACTTCTGGTGTTATTCTCATTACTTGTGTGGGATGTCTTCCCTCTATCAAGAGCCAGAGGAGACCTCACATTTAGGCAGCTACCCCAGAATACTCAGTAGCACCTCCCATGGTTGTGCAGTATGATCAGGTAGTCAAGAAATACTTACTAAAATGATCTGAACTCAATGTGAAAATAAAGTTATAACTTTTAGACTTACTTTTAAAACATTATTTTTGGGAACACTTACACAGTAGAAGACTTGTCCAATATCCCCATAGGACTGATGTCTATGTTTTTTAGAAATAAATATACAGGTATTTATTTCTCACAGTCAATTGACTTGAAACTTACATTTGCCTTTCTGAGCTCCTCCCTCAGGAAACAGGCCATCAAGTAAGGGTCTGAAACTCACTGGATCATCACATCTAGACAGTGAGCTGCCAGACCTCACTCATCATGACTACTTCCTTATCCCTCTCTAATTGCTGTTTTACATTCCTTCCCCCACTATAAAAATCCCCAATTTCAATAGGCCAGGGAGATGGATTTGAGACTGAATCTCTCATTCTCCCTGAATGACAGTACCAGAAATGAAAATTCTGCCTCCCTGGCAATAGTGGTTGTTTCAGTGATTGTCTTTCTGTGCAGTGAGCAATAGGACCCCATTGAATCCCTGTGTTTTGGTAACAAGTACAAAATTAAAAACTACCATGATATCAACTTAGAAGGAAGTCTTCCCTTACTGCTGTCTCTTAGTCACCCAGTTTTCCCCACAAAAGGCCATAATAGGCTTCCCGTGTAACTTTTTAAAGAAACTACACTCATTTGCAAACATCCACATAGAAAAATACATATGTATGTGTCAAATGCTAGCCAAGCATATACACTGTCCTGCACTTGATTTTTTACCTAATGGTGTATTCTGGAGACTTTCCCATCAGCTTTCCATAGGAAGCTAGTAAATATTCTCATTCTCTCTCTCTCATGCATGCAGCAATCTTAATAAGAGCTACACAAGTATATAGTCTATGGATGTATGACTTTCCAATCTTTTTACTATTATAATTATATACAGGAATGTCTTTGTATATATGCCATCATTTAAAGGTATGGATGTAGCTAAAAGATAAATACTTAGAAATACAATTGCTATTTAAAGACATTGACAAATTGCTGTCTACCAATTTTCTCTCCAACCAACTTACAATGGATGTGGTGACTATTTCCTTGACATGTCCTGTGATACTCAAGTGAAGACTGTGACATTATTAATGGAAAACACTCAAGTAGGCTTAGTCTGTCTCAGGCACTGGTCTACGTGCCTTACGTGTATTATCTCAAGCAAGACTCACAATAACTTTGTGAGAGGATTACTCTCATCATCTCTAATTTACACAGGAGATGTTTCAGGTCTCCTAGCTGGCAAATAGCGAATGGCATGTGAACTGGACCATTGGGTTCTAGGAGTCGGGTCTTGTAAGTACGACCCTAAATTGTGCTAATAATGACATTTTTAAAGTAAATATTCTGTCTAAGAAGAATTTCTCAAGAAAAAAGTGTTCAGTTGTTGACTAAAAGGGATCACAGCCCTCCTTGTTTTAGTCCTTCAAAGCAACCTGAGGCCCACCCATCATTCCCTGGAGAATTTTACTGCTGGTCACTAGTACACTCTTTACCTTCATTCTGGTCATCATTTAGAGAGATCTCAATTGATCCTATCAATCTTTCACGGTCCATCCCCACCTTAGAGCCCTTACCTTTCCCCTATACAGCGTAGGTTTCACAGTCCATTGCTACAATTATTCTTAGCCTATGCAGTAATCACTGCATAGCCTCCCAAACAATCTCTTTGTTCTCTTGTCCCTTCTCAATGTATTCTCAAAATGGTAGGTGACTTTGTTAAAATACAAGTGAGCTTTTTTTTTTTTTTAGTTGGAGTTTCACTCGGTCACCCAGACTGGAGTGCAGTGGCCGCTCCCGGCCACCTCAGCCTCGCCTGCTGGGCCCGGCGATCCTTCCGCCTCAGCCTTCCTAGTAGCCAGAATTACAGGCATGTATTACCACGCCTGGCTGATTTTTTTATTTTTTATTGTAGAGATAAGGTCTCGCTGCCCAGGTGGGTCTCGAACCCGCGGGCTCAGGCAATCCACTCACCTCAGTCTCCCAAAGGCGTGGGATTACAGGCTGAGCCACCGAGCCTGGCTTATAAGTGAGTTTTAATCCCTCCAATGTCTTCCCATTTCACTGAAGAAAAAAGCAAAGTACTTTATTAATTTTTTAAAAAAATTTATTTTAATTAAAAAGCTTTACACAAACAAGCCATTAGCTTATTTCAAGAAAGAAAACCGAAAGTTCAGTCCAAGGTCTTTGTTTTAAATCAGCTTAAGTTGTATGATATATATAAATACAAAATTTGCACTAGATCTTTTTTGCTATCCTCTTTCTGATTTTGGATTCATTCTTTAATTCACATTCTAAAATTCCTAAATTAGCAGAGTCTTCACATAGTACCAATTAAGTGAATATTGTATGGACAGAGTAATACTTACTGGTATGCATATAAAATGCATCTAAAATTGCTGTATGTAAGAAGGAGATCACCCATCCCAAAGCTTTCCCTCTGAAAACTATAGGACCTCTTACAGAGTGCTAGTGTTCCAAGTCTTAGTGTAGCTTGAGAGCATAGTGAGCAGCTTGGTCTCTTTGTCCTTTTCTTACTGATGGGTTCAGTTGTTTCCTATTGTAAGAAGCAGTTTTCTGCCAGCATCTTATGTAGTTCGTTTCCCACTGAAATGTGCGATAGGTAATTTGTTTCCAGTAAGTCCGATTGTTTCCTTATATTCATTAAAAACATTTTAAAGTCTTCTTTGATTTTCTTGATGACTTCCCTCACCAATGTTTACATCAATACTACCACTAACAGTCTGAAGTCCATGGCAGTGCTGTGATTTTACTTCCCACATGTCACTAGTTCTTCTGTTTTCATAGTTATAGGAATGGCAGTAGCTGAAGTCACACTGACAGTTGGTAGAAGAAAAACTATCAAAGTATTTTAAAAACTCACAAGACCCTACACAGCTTCTTTCATTGTATTTTACACCATTCTCCTTCTTCCTCACCCAACTTAAGTCACACTGGCTTCTCTTCAATTCCTCCAACACTCTAGAAAATTTTCTATCCTGAAGCTTTTGCTTTGTGCCTTTGGTGAGAATATGACTTATCCCCATATTCACATGACTCCCTCTCTCATTTCCACAATCCCTAGCAAAATAGTGTTGCACGTATGATAATTTCAGTCACAAAGTCAGACGTGAAACTATTTACTTTATTGCTTTTTGCTACTGATTTCAACATAGTGTATTTCTTTTCATTAATGGAAAGTTTAATCAAACTTGAATCACTTATTGTTAAATTAAGAGATGCTTACCTTCTTTCTCAGGCTCTTTTCTTTCCTGGGTACTATATAAACTGGAGAGAGATCTAGAAACCTAAAATGTGAATGGGGATGCATTTGTTCTAAGGCAGTAAACTTAGTAGAGATTCATTTTTGCTTGAAATGCATTATTTTCTATTTAATTGTTTGCAGCTTTGTTTGCAACAACAAAGAATTGGTAACAATATCAGTATCCATGAGTGAAAGATTGTGCTTGGCATATTTATGTGATAAAATGCTATGTAGCCATTAAAAAACAGCGAAAATTATCTGAAAATGATGACATGGAAAGATTTTCAAACTAAGTGAGAAAGAAATGTGATTGAGAAAAACTGTAAAACAGTGTATACATTTTGATTCCTATACATTTATCTACAAATAGATGAATAGTAGGGTTCTAGTTAGTATAAATAAATAAATGAACATACTTATTTTAGTGATGTATGAGAAACCACAAAGAGAGTTTGCTTTGGGAAAACGGGAGCTAAGGAAACGTAGTTTTTATTCACTTTTTTCTATAGTTCTATTTTTAAATTGTGTACTTTTAAAGTTTCTGTTTAAATTTTAAGTTATATTAAAATACTGAAATGACTCATCTAGCATAAACTGGTTTGTTAGTTATTCTCTAGATAACATATCACTTTTAGACCCTTACAGTGAATGTATCACCATGCAAGATACTGGGAAGATCATAAAAGAGGAAGAAATAATCACTGACCTAAGAAAACTTGAAACATGATAGGGGAAATTAGACTCACAGAAACATTGAAATAAGAACATAAAACATGTATAATTCAGGCTAAGTTTCATGAAGTGGATGATAGATATTATATGAATTGAGACAAGGAGAAGATAAGTTGCCAGGTGTCATCAGATAGAGAAAATGTAACCTGAATTTAGCATTGAACAGAATGCAAAGATTGGATTAAAGGAAAGAAATGGAGAAGATGATCCAAGCAGAAATAACATACACCAGATAGCTTTAGCGGGGCCACAGATAAGAAGCAAGGAAGGTAAGAAGCAAGGAGGGTAAGAATGTTTTAGTAAGGTGGATTGGCACCAGCATGAAGATTTATAGAAATGAGTACAGAAATGAGGAGGAAATACATTTGAAGACCCACATGGAACTTAAAGCCTGATTATTTCAGTTTAAGGCAGGAGAATAAAATTTATAGAGAAAGAAAAGGATGAATCCAAAATGTGCTGGAAAAGAAATGCACTTTGATATAGAGCTGGATTATTAGTACGGTGAACTGATTTTCAGAAAATAAATCTTCCAGAAAGATAATTTCAATTATTCTTACTTTGGGCACATTTGATATAAAATATATTGATATATGTATATTAATTGATATAATATGTCTATGAGGTAAGAGCTGAAGAATAGAGAAACAGTTTTCTAAGGGTTTGGCAAAAAATTAGCGATAGAGATAAACACAAGTAACTATAAATCTGTTAATACAATTTAATTTCAAATATCATTCTCAAAAGAGCAGGTAAATAAAATAAAACACACTAAGAATAATCCAGGTACAAAATTTAAATATAGCAGAAAATATCAAGAAGCTAGACACACAGAATAAGAAAAAAAAGAAAGAAAGAAAGAAATACACTGCAAACTCATAGTCTCCAAGAGGTGGGGAACGGATTTATGGAAGTATTAATCTAATATTTCAATCCTGACTCCAGACATGAAGGGGGTAAAGTGTTGTCTCCTTGTCTGCTTCACTAGGAATGGTCCAACCCTTCAGACTGTGAATAGAAGGAGGTAGAATCCATGTCAGGACTGGCAAGGGCAGGAAGTAGAATTCTGGGTTTATACTGATTCGATTGCCCCAAACCCTTAGACAGAGGACCAGAAGACTGAACAACTATGCTTGCTCAAAGAACATTTTCTAGTAAATGGGAGTTCCTTTAAGCAGCAATGTCACAGTGACTACACAAGACCGCTTGGATTTAAAACTACATGATTTATTACTTAGTATCTCCTCCAAACTGGATCAGTAGAAGTGGCAATAAGTCTGCAATACTCAGAAGGTTTCTTGTGTTTCTTTTTACAAGGGTTATATTCTTTCCCTTCATTGACACCTTTCTTGGTCTCCATTAAAAATGCTTTCCAAACTTCTATATTTCCCCTCAATGCAGAACTCTCCAAACTGCCTGTGGCTCTTCCTTTAATTATTGTTTACTTCATTGGCCTCTGATTTTTCTCGTGATAATTTATTTTCCTAAGGTAGAGTTCTTTTGTCAGATCAACACAATCAAGTTTTGGTCGGAACTTTTAATACTGCCAGGTCTGATTTTTAATATGCTCTGGCTTACCCTTCTGTGATACACTGAATAATGGTCCCCCAAATGGCTACTCCCTAATTTCTGGACTCTCTAAATTTGTTATGTTATATAGTAAAGGTACTGTCTAGTTATAGACATATGGTTAAGTTTCTAGATCTTGAGATGGGAAGATTATTTTGAATTATTCATATGAACCTAGTCTATAAGTCTTTTATTTTATTATTTTGGATTATTCACATGAGTCTTTAAAAGAGGAGAAATATTTGCATCTGGAACCAGTCAGAGAAATGCAGTGTGAGAATTTTCTCCAGCTTGAACCTAGATGCTGAGAACTGTCAGCAAGGAAACAGGACCTCAGATCCACAACTATAGGGAACTGAATTCTGTCAACAGCCTGATTGAGCAAGGAACATTTCTCCCCAGATTGTGCTTCTCCACAACATGCCACTTTGGCATAAGGATTATTTTGAGCTGAAGGCTTTTGAGATTCAACAAATGCAGAAAGAAGTCTCTTATCTGACTAAAAGCAGAAACTTTTGAGAAATGAGGGCTATCATAAATCTTCTCTCTTGAAGAAGTTTTATAGACATGAAGAAAGCAGAAAGTTGGCACTAAGAGGGACTTTTAGGAACAACTGTACTTGATTTGTTTCCCCCACAAAGTTGTCTTCCTATAATTTGCTGTTTTGGAATTCTAAAACCTTCCTCTGTCTTATTACTTCTTTACAGTAATAGTCCACTTTGTATTGCTGTAAATAAATACTCCAGGCTGGGTAATTTATAAGGAAAATAGGTTTATTTTGGCTCATAGTTCTGTATGATGCTGATATCTGCTTGCCTTCTGGTGAGGCCTCAGGAAGCTTCCACTCATGGTGGAAGGCAGAAGGGAGCTGGTGTGTCAGATGATGAGATAGGAGCACGAGAGAGAAGGAGTCACCAGACACTTTCAAACAACCAACTCGCATGAGAATTTAGAGTGAGGACCTACTCATTCTGATAAGTGATTCGCCCGCATGACCTAATCACCTCCCATCAGGCCCCACCTCCAATACTGGGGATCACATTTCAACATAAGATTTGGAAGGGACAAATATCTGAATGATTTCATTTACAATTCTATTGTTTTTTGTTTGTATTTTATACAAAAACCCAAGTTCTAAGCACCCCTTTGAGTTACTCTTCCCTGAGTATTTCCCAGAAGTATGCATGCTGCATGTGTTAATAAACTCTACTTATTTTTCTCTTACTAACCTGCTTTTTTTTTTTGAGTTGGAGTCTTACTCTGTCACGCAGACTGGAGTGCAGTGGCCGCTCACAGCCACTGCAACCTCAACCTGCTGGGCTCCGGCGATCCTTCCGCCTCAGCCTTCCAAGTAGCTGGAGCTACAGGCATGCGCTACCACGCCCAGCTAATTTTTTTGATTTATTGTAGAGGTGAGGTCTTGCCAAGTTGCTCAGGCTGGTCTCGAACCCGTGGACTCAGTCAATTCACTCACTTTGGCCTCCCCAAGCGCGGGATTACAGTCTGAACCACCGAGCCCAGCTAACCTGTCTTTTGTCAGTTTTATTCACAGGACTTTTGACATACAGAAACTGTGAGATTATAAATTTGTGCTGTATTAAGCTACAAAAATTATGGTAATTTGTTATAGTAACAACAGAGAATGAATATACCTTCTTTGTATGGTCAAAGGAATATATTTTAACTTTTCTCTGATCTTATTCTAGTTTACTTTTCTACGCAAGATCAAAGTAATAGACATAATACTTCTTCATTTTATAATCTAACTCCCTCAATTACTTCTAACTAACTCCAATGTTTACCCATGTGTAGTATGAACAGATGTTCTTTCAGATAAATGAATCTCAGTCAATATAAAAGGTAAATAATTTTTAAATGTAAAAAGAGAGTAGAATTTAAAATAGAATGCATAAGGTCTAAAACAGCAGGAAATATGAAAACAATGATTTTTTTATATCTGTTTGACTCTAATCAAACAAGCAGTCCATATGGTATAAATTAAAAAATAAAGAAAACATTAACAAAGCATTATTTTTGAGAATAGAAATCATTTAACAAGTAAAATGAAAGTAAACAAAATATTTTTTATTATAATAATAAATGTAAATGGGACCGATTTGACAGTAAAACAACCCAAATGACATACTTAAAGATACACAAAAAGTTAAACATTAAAGCAGTTACAAAAGCATATCTAATATATTCAAATTATAAGAAACCATTGAATGTAATTCTATAGGACAATGAATTAAAAACAAAAAATGCAAAATAGAATAAAGGTGTTCTTTTTACATTGTTAAACTGTACATAAAAGATTTAATGATTATAAATTACTTGTTTAATATAAATTTATTGAACTAAAATAAACATTGTGAAAAACAACGAATTAAGGTTTTAAAAATATGTATTATTTGTCAAACGAGTAAAATATAGATAATGATACATGAGTTCTGAATTAAGGAATATGATTGATTTAAATAGATTGAACATATTCAAACATATACTTTATAAACAGAAATGCAACTTTTTTTTAAACAGTGCCCATTAATTAATATGCTAATAAATTCCTGAAAGAGACATTTCATGGGCCACATTCTCTAGGCAAACTTCTATAATTAATATTAAAAATCATCAGCAGCAGTTTAGTCTTAAAAACCTAATCATTTAGAAATATTTAAATTCTTTACTTGGTATTAGAATGTAATACAGAATATTTAGAAATCAGTAACCATAAGAAAACTGTATGGAATCAGGCCAAGGGAGTTTCCAGAGGAAAATATATGGATTAATACATTTATAGGATTAAATAGAAAAAACAAATAAACGGTAGCACTGATAAAGGCCATAAAACAAACAAATAGGATAGTTATAAATGCTCTCCTAGGGACATGTAAACTTAATTCAAATTAATTGAAAGTCGATATGACTTAAAAAAAGAAAAGATGAAAGCAATTCTTAACTTATCAAAAAATCACTCTTATGAAAGGTTTCCTGATCTCTCCCCCAAACCAGTTTTCTTCTACTCTTACCATGAGTCATAATGCCATTCTAACTACAGGAGAAGAGAAATGTATATTTAGTAGTTGTAGATGGTTTCCATTCAGAGAGAGTTCTAGATAGCACTGGGTAGACTGTTCTGACAGAAATGTGTACCCTAATAATTCACACTATGCCACCATAAGAAACACATTTCTTTAAAAGTAAGCTACCCCTAAAAAGTATGAGCCATTAAGACCCTTATACCTGGATGACATGGCCAAGTTGCTTTGCTTCATAATGACAAGAGAAATAAGGTCAAATGAACCATTGATGTGGTTTTGGCAGCACCTCTTACACAAACATCTCAAATTATTTTGTCCCCTCCCATTCTCCAGCATTACCATCATGACCAGGTCTTCTCAAGCTTTGACCAAATTTGCAAGGTGTAATCTGATGACACCTTGCCCTGGCCAGCTGCACATACTTCAGGCCTCTGCTCTAAATGTATTTGGTGTGAATGTACAGGGTGGTCACAGAAACTCACTTCACACTAATCCATTTGTATCCCCAAAGTGCAGGGGTATTAGTGCCCAAAGGATATTGTCAACTAAAGAGAAAGGAGCACTTAGGAAAATGGCTTCCCCTAGCATTCAAAGTGTGAGCACCAGGCATTGGCAGCAGAAACCAATTCAGTACCAAACCCTTGGACTGGCTTTCACTTCTTCCATGTTTCAGTCCCTCTGCCCCACACTCCTCCCTGAGTCACTTCCCCAATTAATCTACCAGTCTTTTTTGTAGACTGCTAGAACATAAGAGAAAGATGGAGATGTCCTAAAAAGAAATGGTGAGAGATTTGTTTTTTTCTTAAGGTCTTTTTCTATAGATGTTAAAAACCACTGAATAGTAAACATTTAAGGAACTAAATCTCTCCTGTTTAGAATTTTACCTATTTTGGAGGCAGGGAAAACAGGTTGACAGTTGGAAAGACTATTCTTCACTTATTTTACTGTGTTTGCTTTTACCTGTTTACTATCAAGTAATCAGACTAATTTGAAAATCCTGTCTCCCATCCATAAACTTGTCTGTGAGAAAATATTCCTTTCCAATGTTGAAGAATTTATCATGTCTGATGTTGCCAATGCACTTGAACTATTCTGGTCTTTAAATATATGTATAATTTTCTGGCTGAGTGTGGTGGTTCAAGTCTGTAATCGCAGCACATTGGGAGGCCGAAGTGAGAGGATTGCGTGAGCCCATGGGTTCAAGACCAGCCTGGGCAACTTGGCGAAACCTCATCTCTACAATAAATCAAAAAATTAGTCAGGTGTGGTAGTACGCATCTGTAACCAGGTGTGGTAGTGTGTACCTGTAGTTCTAGTTACTTGGAAGGCTGAAGCGGAAGGATCACCTAAGCACAGCAGGTTGACGCTGGGGTGGCTGTGAGCGTGCCACTGCACTCCAGCCTGGGAGATAGAGTGAGACTCCAACTCAAAAAAATATATATATAATTTTTTGAAGTCATAGATTTGGAATAAAAGGTTAAAAACACTTTTCAGAAAAGTCAAAGATATGACAGAATCTTTGCATGAAAACCCTTTGGCATGCTTTCAAAAAATTTAAAACTTATTATTCAGCAAGAGAAAGACTGTGTTAATACTCTCTGTGCTTTCAGAGAAATTAACACTTCAGCAGATGTCAGTGATGCTTTTTATCCTCCTCTAAGTGACATCCTTACTCAGATTCAAGCTTTGGAGCAAATTTTCTAAATACAAATCCATAAAACATTTATGGGCTATAATGAAGGCCTCACGGAAAATGTTTAAATTACCCAGTTTGTGGGAAAAAGAAAAAAGCAAATATTAAAAACAGGGGGATGAAATGAATGCGTGCCTGTGGGTGACATTATTGTTCACTATTTTTCCATTCTTCAGATTGGAGCTTTCTTTACAGCATGCCTAAATACATATTTCCATTTGATGGTGTGTGTGCTACTGCACCGTGGGTGATCAGAAGTATTTCCTGTTGACTGCTAGCTGTCTGTCCTGCCAATTGTGCTGGAAAGGAACAGAGATGTGGACCTGAGACTTCAATGATCAATCCTGGGTGGAGGGACCTGCTCAGAATTGAGGGTCTCTGCCACTCTGAGGTAGGTCTGAATCTGTACAACTAGGATGTCAGTCCTGAGAGAGGAGAACCAGGACATGGGGAGGAAGAGGGAGTATAACACCAGAGACAAATTGCGATAGCCAGGAGCAGCAGCACGCTCTGACTTTGAATAATATTTTAGATAACTGCTTCTCTCTTCCTTTTCTTGAATGCAAAGAGACACTGTAATTGTGTATCATAAATTTTCAAGTTTCCATTTTGGCTGTGGGGAAAACTGTACTGATTCCAATTAGATTTCACGTTCATCTTTACCCTTTTTAGTTCCTCCGGTGAGTCAAGGGAAATACAGATGAGCACCAGCTCATTGTCTGGGCGTTAGAGAAATCTATTATTAAGCACCAATGAGTACAGAAGTACAACCAATTTTTAAATCCACACTCTATTCTTATTTTTCTTTGAGCTGTAGAAGAACAAAGCAGTGGCATGAATTTAAATTCTTGTTCCACAAGAGAAAACAATGTCTAAGAACCAAATTGTTTTTCAAAAATAATCAGATCTCCAGCTGGCCAGGTTCCATGATGGATTTTCTTATAAGTATTAAATCCACCTTAGAATAGAGGCAATGCATTGCTCTGCGGTCAATAGCAGCACAAAGCGCATGCCTCTTCTAGATGACTCGGAACACTCTGTAGGAAGGGTCTGGTGGAGCTTCCTACATTCCTTACAGTCTGCAGCATACAGGGTTTTCTTTTCTTACAGCGTTGCATTGACAGACCAAGTAATCAAGACAGCTCGGCAGTTTTCTAGTTCGTCTGATTATTTTGGGCAGCCCGATTAAATAATTCAAGTCCCAGGTGAAATATGATTGGCCTGATGACCTGGTTTGGAAGTTTGCAATGATCCAATTGACTCAGATGTTACCAAATCAACACTCTGTGGCAATTTTACAACACTTGTGGAACCACTGCTCTAAGCATCTGTCTCATGAGACCTATGCTGGCTCTTGCTGTGAGTGAGTTACATACACGTTGACCACACATAACCTCCTTTACTGCCAGAAATACAGTTATGGAGGTAGATAAAAGACAGTAGGATTATTAGAGAATTAGGCATACATGACATTTTGGGGAGTTGTTCAAAGTCGTGCCTTCATAGTGTGGGATGAACAGAATATCTTTGGAATTAAGAAAAATGGTCATTTCCATTTTCCCTTCAGCCTTGACTTGAGTGCAGATAGCCACCATCAGTGGCTACAATGACTGAGAGCATCTTTCTGTAGGGTGTACTTGGTGATGGGGTCTCATGCTTCTGAGAAAATCCTGTTTGAATTTTCACTTGCGGTGTTATAGAGACCTGGGAAGGCTTTCTGAGAACCCCATCTCTCCGGTATGTCTGGTTAGCAAAACCACTGGCCAGAGTGGCCCTGAGCCTGGTCTGAGTGGCTGAGGCCACCCAAATTTAGCCTTGGAGTTGGGACAGTGTGTGACTCAGTTCAACCCTGCTTGCCAAGCATTTGGGGTCATGTAGATATAGATATAATTTTTATTTTCAAAAGTATCCCTGAAGCAAGCAGTGGGTCATCTGTAAGAGACCTTCTATGTGTTTTTCCCCCTCATTCAGTATTAAATGCCTCTAAATGGAGGTTTTGTTTTGTTTTGTTTCCCCTCACGGGTTTAGTTGCAAGTAGAACACTCAACAGGGAAGTCAAGTTGTAACACAAAACTGCCGTGAAAATAGAATCAGAGGAATCAATTCACAGGATGTGCTTTTGCCTCAAGAATTTTCTTCACTGCCACCACTGGTACTGCCATCCACCTGTGTACACACCATGCAAAGCGACATGTTTGCCAAGATCAAATTTGTCACTCTAATTTACACATCAAAAGTGAATATGCCATTGTAGGTAATTTTAATCTCATAACCAAGGTAAAATAACACATTTAGATACCTTTATCTAAAATATAACAGAAGATATACATATATATGTTATATATATGAGGAAAAGTAATATAAAAATAGTGAAACGGTAGAAAATTTTAAAAAAGATATCATAAATTGCAGTCAAATGAACTTTAAAAAATATATTAGAAGCTTTCTTTTTTCTCTTTTTATTTTATTTTAGATTCAGGGAGTATATGTGCATGTTTGTTGCATGGGTATATTGCATACTGGTAAAGATTGGTTTCTGACGTACTCATCACCCAAATGGTGAACATTGTGCCCAGATGCTGATTTCTCAACTCTTACCACCTTCTATCCTCCCCACTTTTGGAGTTCCCAGTGTCTATTATTTCCATTTTTATGTCCATGTGTGCCCATTGTTTAGCTCCTACTTGTAAGTGGAATGTGTAGTATTTTTTTTTTCTGTTTCAGGGTTATTTCACTTAGAATAACGGCCTGAAGCTCTGTCTATGTTGCGACAAAGGATATGATTTCATTCCGTTTTATGACTGTGTAGCATTCCATGGTGTACATATACCACATTTTTCTTAATCCAGTCAACTGTTGGTGGTCTCTTAGGTTGGTTCTATGACTTTGCTATTGTGATAGTGCTGTGATGAACAGTGCAGGTGTCTATTTTACATAATGATGTATTTTCTTCTGGGTAGATAACCAGTAATGGGATTGCTGGGCAAATGGCAGTTCTATGTTTAGTTCTTTGAAAAACCTCCATACTATTTTCCATAGTTGGTTGAACGATCTTACATTCCCACCAACAGTGTGTGAACATTCCCCTTTGTCCACATCCATGGCAATGTATGTTGTTGGACATTTTAATAATTGCCATTCTGATTAATATAAGATGATATCCACTGTGGGCTTAGTTTGCATTTCTCTGGTGATTTATGATGCTGAGCACTTTTTCATGTGCTTGTTGGCCACTTGTATTTCTTCTTTTGAGAAATGTCTCTTTATGTCTTTTGCCTAGCTTTTAATAGGGTTATTGGTTTTCTTGTTGAGTTATTTGAGTTTCTGGTAGATTCTGGACATTAGTCCTTTGTTTGAGGCAACATTTACAAATATTTTCTCCTATTCTGTAGGTTGTCTGTTATTCTGTTGATTACTTTTCTTACTCTGAAGAAGATTTTTAGTGTAACTGAGTCCCATTTATCTATTTTTGGTTTTGCAGCATTTGCTTTTGGGGTTTTCACTGTCAATTCCTTTCCCAGGCCAATGTCCAGAAAAGTTTTTCCTAGGTTTCCTTCTAGGATTTTTATAGTTACAGGTCTTATGTTTAAGTCTTTAATCTTTCTTGAATTAATTTTTTTATATGATGAGATTAGGGGTCCATTTTCATTCTGTAGATGGCCAGCCAATATGCCCAACACCATTTATTGAATTGAGTGTCCTTTCTTATTGTTTATTTTTGTTGACTTCGTTGGAGATCGGTTGGTTGTAAATATATAGCTTTATTTGTGGGTTGTCTATTCTGTTCCATTGATCTATCTTTCAATTTTTGTACCATGCTGTTTCAGTTACTATAGCCTTGCAGTATAATTTGAAGTTAGGCAATATGATGCTTCCACATGTGTTTTTTTTGCTTAGGAATGTTTTGACTATGCAGGGTCTTTTAGGGTTCCATATGAACCTTAGGATTTTTTTTCTAACCCTGTGAAAATGACAATGGTATTTTGACAGGAATTTCATAGAATCTGTAAATTGCTTTGGGCAGGATGGTCATTTTCACAATATTGATTCTTCTGATCCATGAGCCTGGGATGTTTTTCCATTTGCTTTTGTCATCTATGATTTCTTTCATTAGTGTTTTCTGGTCTTACTTGCAGAGATTGTTCACCACCTTGGTTAAATATATTGCTAGGTGTTGTTGTTGTTTTTTCCTTTTGTGGCTCTTGTAAATGGGACTGATCTTTTTTTTTTTTTTTGAGTTGTAGTCTCACTCTGTCACCCAGACTGGAGTGCAGTGGCCGCTCCCGGCCTCTGCAGCCTCGACCTACTGGGCTCCGGTGATCCTTCCACCTCAGCCTTCCGAGTAGCCGGAATTACGGGCATGCGCTACCATGCCTGGCTGATTTTTGATTTATTGTAGAGATGAGGTCTCGCTACCCAGGCAGGTCTCAAACCTGCGGGCTCAGGCAATCCACTCACCTCAGCCTCCCAAAGGCGCGGGATTACAGGCTGAGCCACCGAGCCCGGCTGAGACTGATCTTTTGATCTGGTTCTTAGCTTCAGTGTTAGCATTGTATAGAAATGCTGCTGATTTTTGCACATTGATTTTTGTGTCCTGAAACTTTGCTGGAGTTGTTTATCAAGTCTAGGAGACTTTTGGAGGAGTCTTTGGGATTTTCTAGGTATACGATTATGTGATCTGCAAACAGAAATAATTTGACTTCCTATTTTCTAATTTAGATGCAGTGCTGCAATAAACATGCATGTGCAGGTATCTTTTTTGTAGAATGATTTGAGTTCCTCTGGGTATATTTCCAGTAGGGGGATTGCTGGATCATATGGAAGGTCGATTTCTAGTTCTTTTAGAAATTGCCACTCTGCTTTCCATAGAGATTGGACTAGTTTGCAAATCGTCACTGTTTTCCATAGAGTTTGGACTAATTTGCATTTCCACCAGCAGTGCAGAAGTGGTGCGTTTTCTTCGCATCTTCGCTAGCAACTGTTGGCCATTCTTACAGGGTTTAGGTGGTATCTCAACGCATTTTGATTTGCATTTCTCTGATGATTAGTGATGCTGAGCACTTTTTCATGTGTCTGTTGACTGCTTGTATATCTTCTTTTGAGAAGTGTCTATTCATGTCTTTTCCCCACTTTTTATTGGGGCTGTTTAACATGGTCATTCTTGATAAGAGTTTAAAAATCAAAATCTTGAAAGAATTCTTGGATTGAGAAACAAAGCTAAGATAAAGGTTATTTGTTTCGTGGGCGGGGGGGGGGACAGTAGAGGGAAGATCCTAAGCACATAAGATGTCAGAAGCCCAACATCATGTTTAGGACACACTTATAAAAGCCCCTGAAGTAGTAGTGAACATCATTCCAGAGAAAGGTTTTTAGGGAGTGGACCTAGGTGGTCAGAGGCACAGTCTTTTTTCTGACTGGAACATCTGCCTATTCTATCTGGTTCCCAATGAGGACTTTCCCTGATTTCAGGTTGCTGGCTCTCTCTGGAATGTCAGTAAAAACTTCATTCTTTTTTATTTGTTTTCTCTATCACTGTATTAGGTAAAACAGATCATAGACTGCTAAAATCTGTGCAAACATGACACCAATTACATATTCTCATGGAGACAGGAGACACAGTTGCATCCTGGACTTCATTTTAAAAAACTTTTTACTCCTTAACAATTGTAGCCAAAAAAATAATAAAGAAAATGAAAGTTCATCGAAAAAAAAAATCTGGGCTTGAAGGGCATTGAGAAGGACAAGGCACTAATATTAGTTACAAAAGAAGACACTATTATTTAATTTTCAAGCTAGAAATATGCCAGAATATTCCTCAAAACACTGAAACTCATTTTTTTTGGATTGTTATTTTATGAAAATTAGACCAAATGAGATTGTCAGAAACACTGCATTCTCTTCATAATTGTGTCTGCCATCTGTGCTGTGATCCTTAGCAACCCGTTGTTATTATGAGCATAAGGCTATGTGAAGTGTATCAAGTATCCCATATTCTACCGATATTTTTAAACCATACAGTTTTCATTCTGGCTGCCAAGTAAATAAGTAAACAAATATTATATCATAACACATGATCAGAAACAAGCAAAAATTGTTATATTACTTTCCTTGAACTGTCATTGTTCCCCATGTTTTAAACACTGGTATTCTAGTACATTCCATTTGCTCTTTTGTAATCAGTGGGCTCTAGCAGATGCATTTGCTAGGGATGCATCTACATTCCTCACACATGTAAATATCCCCAGACATGACCTGGGCCCAAGCAACATCTCTATCATCTTGGATTCCTCTAGGGATGGGGGTGGAGAGTTTGCTACCAACACTGGAAGTTCACCTCACTGTCCTTTCCAGGTTGCTCTCCGGGGCCAACTCCAGGCCAAGATGTGATGGGTGAGAAATGTGCATTTGGTACTCTAAGATTTTCCATGTTTATTTTTCTCTATTTTTCAACATTCGCTACCCTCAGATTCTTGTTCAAAATATACTCTCAGAAAAAGGTCTTCTTGCAATTTTTAAAGACATAGTGTGAAATTCCATGTGCCTCCCCTCCCAGGGTGATTTGTGTGTTCATTTCTAATGTTAATTGCACAATAAATGCAGTGTTTCTTCTAAGGAATTCCAAGCATCAAGGGATAGGTGAGGAAGGGATTCTCAGCACTCAGAACATCATGAGCTCACACCCATGCATGCACACACACTGAGGCAAAAGGAAGAACTGGTATTTGTCACCTCTCCAGCGTGTATTGGGAAGCACAGTAACTATTATCTGTGTGTTTTTCAGTAAATTATATACTACAAGTAAGAAAGATGCAAAAGAAAGTTTAAAATATTTCATAAAGGACACAAAACTATTTACTGTCAGGTCCCAGATAAAAGCCTTAGTCAACATCTGGTTGCTTTCCTCTGTCTATTCTAATTATTTTTGTTGATTTAAGTTCTTATGGAAAGTGTTAATGGGCCATTTTCTGGGTTCAAATTCACATAAAAGCATGGGAAAAATCAAGTGAGAAAGCTCAAATGTAAAACTCTCTCAGAAACTCCAGGGAAAAACCACAC
This sequence comes from Carlito syrichta, assembly GCF_000164805.1. NCBI lineage: Eukaryota > Metazoa > Chordata > Mammalia > Primates > Tarsiidae > Carlito > Carlito syrichta. The sequence goes on along the minus strand of NW_007233470.1, from coordinate 782 downwards.
CAATTTTAATAGCTGAGGTCTTCATCCATTTTGTGTTTCCATTTCTGAAGAGACACTTCATTTATCATCTTTGTGTCATCTCTCGCTGTGGTTAACGGATGGAGTTGCTCTTTGATTACTGACTGATCTTTTACAACTTCTGCGCTGTGAGGCATGAAACATTTCACATCACAAACATGGCATTTTCACTATGGAGTAACTAAGTATTTATTTCCCTGGAAATGTTGATTGGGCTGGGTACTTTCTTTTCATATTTCTCATATTTTTATTTTTCCCTCATAAAATTGTTTTCTTGAAGATGACACACAAAAGTAGTGCAGTATTCCTCTGAGAATGCGAGTCCTAACATTAGATGGACGTATGGGTGCACTGAGCAGGTAAGAGGTGCCTGTTATCAGCACTTTTCAATGTTTGATCTTCCTGCATTTACTGCTCTTTTACCACCTGTATGTATATATACCAACCAGAAAAAGTCATAAACATCATTTCATACTTTGATTATTGTCATGTTAATTAAAGGGTATTTTAAAACAATAGTCAACTAATAGTAGCAAGGCAAGTCAAATATTTAAAAATTATGTGTTTTCATGTCATGCAGCAAGTATTAATGACTTTCTATTACATATGCCAGGCACTGGTTTTGGGTTAAAGAAATCCGATGAGCAAAAGATATGTCCCTATTGTCCTTCACACGAACCGGGGAAACACAGAAATGCAAATGAATGTAAGATTACAAGTGGAGTAATGTACTCTTTTTTTTTTTTTTTTTTTTGAGTTGGGGT
>NW_007233469.1:0-22121 GCF_000164805.1 Carlito syrichta | reverse complement strand
TATGTTTAGGATAGATATTTCTTGTTGATGGAGTGAACCTTTTATCATTATGTAGTGGCCCTCTGTATCTTTTTTAATTTTTGATAGCTTAAATGGTATTTGTCTGAAATTAGGATCGCGACTCCTCCTTTCTTCTTGTGTTCCATTCGCCTGAAAATTTGTTTCCCATCCTCTTACTTTGAGTCTGTGTATGTCCTTTCTAGTGAGATGGGTCTCTTGAAGGCAGTATATTGTTGCCTGGTGATATTTTATCCATTTTGTCATTCTATGTCTTTTCAGTGGTGCGTTTAGTCCATTCACATTCAGACTAATTGTTGAAATGTGAGAGTTCATCCCTATCATGGAGTTCTTATTGAGTTATTGTTCTTCCACTTGGTTTTTTCTTTTTTTTTTTTTTTTTGTCTTTCTTTTGGTTTTGGGGTTGGTTCATGTATATTTTATTCTTTTCCCTGTACTCTTGTGAAGAACGTTGTTCTTTTTTCCTTTTCTTCTGTGTTTAGTACTTTCTTAAGTGCTTCATGTAGAGATGGTTTTGTGGCTGCATAAGTTCTTAGGGATTGGATATCTGGGAAAGATTTTAATTCTCCCTCACTGATGAAGCTTAGCTTGGCTGGGTAGGTTATTCTTGGTTGAAATTGTTTATCCTTTAGGACTTTGAAGATAGGGCTCCAAGCTCTCCTAGCCTGCAGGGTTTCTGCAGATAAATCTGCTGCTATTCTGATTGGTCTTCCATGGTGGGTGGTCTGGCCTTTTTCTCTTGCTGCCTTTAGGATTTTTTCTTTTGTGCCTACTTTATTTAGGCGAATTATTATGTGTCTAGGAGTTGATCTTCTCATTTGTTGTCTTGCGGGGGTTATCTGAATCTCTTGTGTTTGAATTTTTGTATCACTGATTAGATAAGGGAAATTTTCTTGAATGATCTCGTGGAAAGTTTGTCCAATGTGGTCTCTGTTTCTCTTTCTGCCTCAGGGAGTCCGATTATTCTAGGGTTAGGCCTCTGAGGTAGTCACTCATCTCTTGAATGTTTTGTTCTGTCTTTTTTAGCTTATTTTCTGTGTTTTTAAGAGTTTGGGTTATTTCTATATTTTGGTCCTCAAGCTCTGAGATTCTTTCTTCTGCTTGGGTAATTCTGCTTTCCATGCTTATCAATTTGTTATCTATTTCATTCACAGTATTATTTATTACTGTTATCTCAGATATCAGCTCCTTCCTAGTTTCTTCTTGTGTCTCCTCAATTCTTTTTAATCTCTCCATTATTGTTTTGATATCTACATTTGCATTTTGAGACCCTTCATTCTGGGGACTTTTCATTGTTTGTATTCCAAAGTCAATTTTCTCAGTGTCTGCTCTCCCAGGCGTCTGGGAGAGACCCATACTCTTCTTTTGGTTTTTCTTCATTTCTGTAGATTTTTCTCCCTTTACCCCTTTCCCTCCCCCTCTTCAATTCTGTTTTTGAGGGAAGGTGGGGTTGCTTTTATTTCTCTTCTGCAATGACCTGTTCTTCCTTATGAGGGTCTTCTGGTTTTGTTCACTTTTCCCTCTGCTTTACAGTCTGTCTATTCAGCAGTTTGCAGTCTTGGTCCCTTTGCTCAGCTCTAAGTCCACAGAAAGAATCTAGAAGGCTTCTTTCCCAAAATCTATATATATTTTTAAAGGATGTTTTGAGGAGTTTCACGCCTGTGCCAAGTTCTAGACCGGAGCGGCGGGGGGCCGAGGCGCGCGAGCCACCGGGGTCCCGGAGCGGGCGGGCTGCGCGCGCCGCATCAGCCGCGGCCGGCAGCTCGCACGGGCGTCGCCGGCGCCCCAGCCCCTCCCGGCTGCCGAGGGCAGTCCTCCCGCGGGTACGCACACGTGCAGGCGGGGCAGCTCGGGTGGGGCACCTGGGCCATTTTTTTAAAAAAGGTTCTACAGCCTATTCATTGTGTTTCAAATTCGCCTCAGAAGTTGCTGTTCCATCTAAGGCTTATTATTATGATTACTCAAATTGTAAATGCTAACTTATTCCTATTAACCCAGCTGAACTGGGTGGAGAGTTGTCTACTGAGTGGGGAGGAGGGGAGGACACAAGTTTGGAGATGCAAAAGCCTCCTTAATGAAGGAGAGGTCATTGAAGATGCCCACCACCAGAAACAGAAAGCACTAGAATGAGGAGCTAAGAGTAAGTACCCAGGACTATGAGGAGGACAGGTTGGGTGCTCTTACTTTTGAAGAAACTCAAAGAGAGAGAATCTTCCCTTGGAGATTTGGGGCCCTCAAACTCCCCTGGCATTTGTCTGGTTTCACTAGCATAATCACAGCAAAGATCCTAGAGGATTCAAGGGCAAGTCCAGTGTAATGGTGATGCCAATGATGATGGCATTGTTGGTGCCTCTGACACTTAACTGAGCACCTACAGTAGACTAAGCATTGTTCTTGTCTCTACATACACAATCTCATTTAACTTCCACAACCACCCAACATGGTAGATACTATTATTACCTCCACTTTGAAGATGACAACATTAAGCCCCAGAGAGGTTGAGTGACTGACTCAGGGTCACAACAAGAGTAATGTTGGCTTCAGGATTGCAAACCCAGGTAGTCTTTCCAGAGTTCTAGACAGCCTCCTGAACCAACGGGACTGACCCAAAAGCACCCTTGAGAATAATCACTCCCCACGCCTTGCCCCCACATCGTTACTCCTAGCCAATCAGAGCCCACCAGTCCTCCAGCCATCAGCCTCAGGGTCTGACCACATGGAAGAGTCTCTGACGGGGATCAGGAGGGTATGCTGGCCACTGAGAAAGGCCGGCATGCATTAAGATCCTCCTGCTCACCATCACCCAGTCCCCCCAATTCTCACTTTAAACGACAGTAATGTTGCCCCAGGAATCTTTCCTTGTCTGGGGTTGACCTGAGCCCTGGAAATGTGCCCTGCCTTCCAAGAGCTAAATTCTTTTTTATTTACTTTGGCAGACCTAGCTCCTGACTCCCTGATTCTCTGTCCTTGGTCTTCTCCTGGTTCCTTGACTCTGAAGACAAACAACAGAAAGTTGACATCCAACAGGTGCCTAGCAATGGATGGTGGAATGTGGGTACCAAGCAGGTCTGAGAGCAGAGCCAGGTGCTCACGTGAATGTGTCAGGAACCAGCTTCACCATCTAGATTCATGAACTTGCCTGTCTCCGTCTGCCTGGCCATTAGGCCCTGAGACCAGCCTTGGCCCCCAGCAGGCTCTGGGTACCGGGCTCATGCCCTCAGACATACCCTGGCCTGTCATCAAGCTCCCTCTTACTCCAGACACAGAGTAGATACCACCTGGGCTCTTTCCTACCAACTTCCTTCACTTCTTCCCTCAGCCCCTGTCTTAGCTGGGTTCCTGATCCCTGCCCCAATGGGGATTTTAGACTTGACCCCTTAACCTGCTTGGCCTCCTCCCTGACCTGGCTGAGCTTCCAGAACTTGATCTTTGCCTGTATGACGGATTATCCTTTTCTTGCTTGGTTTTACCTTTCTCTGGAACGATTTCTCTGGGATCAACCATTTGTCAAGTCACCTCTTTTCTGCCTGGTTGAATTCCAGGTCTTAACACTCTCCTACCTTAGTCTGGACCTGCTCTGGCCAGTTTCCCTTGTGAAATCGGTTGAGTCATACTATAATATTAGGGGAAAGGAGACATAGTCCTTGGTGTTGATTTTCTCCTTTAATACTCACCCTAACCTTGAAAAGGGAGATTGAATTATCCCATAGATTAAAAAAAAAGAAAATGAGACTCAGGGAGTGTTATTATCTTGCCCAAGATCATACAACTACAGGCTGCTCTGAACTTTCCTCATTCATAAACTTTTTTTTTTTTTGAGTTGGACTCTCACTCTGTTGCCCAGGCTGGAGTACGGTAGCACGCACACAGCCACCATAGCCTCGAACTGCTGGGCTCAGGCAATCTTTCCACCTCAGCCTTCCAAGTAGCTGGAACTACAGGTGCGTGCCACAAGCCTGGCTAATTTTTTAATTTATTGTAGAGATGTGGTCTCACCAAGTTCCCAGGCTGGTCTTGAACCCCTGGAGTCAGGCCGGCCAAAGTGCTGGGATTACAGGCTTGAGCCAACGCACCCAGTTAACTTTTTTTTTAATATTTAAAGTCAAGGTCTTGCTCTGTCACCTCCTCCTTCATAACCTTCCTTTCCTGAAGTAGACTTCCAGACCAGCTAACTACTCCCTTGATGGAGGCCTCGTGAACAGAGCCAAGAAACTGCACACTTCTGGCTCAAATAATGACTTAAACAAAGGCATCTTTCTTCAAAACGCATATGCAAGGAGAAATTCAGAAGAACTGTTTGATTTGAGCAAACAGAATAGAATTGACTGACATCAAGTCAGAAGGCTGGGGGGAAGTGCAAAAAGACTGGATGAGCCGCAGCCGCAGGTAAGCTAGCTGTAACTGAGTAGGGAAATGACAGAGTTCAAGTTCATGAAACAGTGGGTTTGGAGAAGTAAGGAAGTTTGGGGAATATCTTCATGAAATTAGGTGTTGTGAAGGAAGAAAAGAAAACTCATTCCTAGGAACAGGGCGAGAAATTTGGGAGGCCAAGGAGGGAGGATTGCTTGAGCCCAGTAGTTCGAGACTAGCCTGGGCAACATAGTGAGACTTGTCTCTACAAAACATTTAAAAACTTATCTGGGCATGGTGGCATACTCCTAGAGTTCCAGGTACTCAAGAGGCTGAGGTGGAAGCATAGCCTGAGTCCAGGCGGTTGAGGCTACAGTGAGCCATGATTGTGCCACTGCATTCCAGCCTGGGTGACAGTGAGACCCTGACTCAAAAGAAAATGAATTAATAAAATCCTGGGAATGTATAAAACATTTTTAGAGTCAAATGCAGTCACTGACTACAAATTGAAACCATGACTATGTAACCCATGGTATCAAAATATTTAGTTAAGGAATCACCTTCAAGTACTCAATGTCCAGTCTCAGATCTTGATAAGCTGTCTCTGGTAGTTTCTGTCAAGGAACCTGCTAGGATATGAACGCCCAGAGGGCCAGGGGTTTTTGTCTGTTTTGATCACAGATGTATTCCACTGGTTAGCATTAACACCTAGTACATGACGGGTATTCAGTACATACTTGTTAAGCCAAGTAGGGCATTGCCCAGAGCCATCTGTGCTGTACAGCAGGACCAGGATCTGAACCTGCCCTCATGAACCATACAGTTGACAACTGGGATGCCTGCCACTGTTCCGCACCTCATTTAGGATTAGTCAGAAATAATGCACTTCCTCTGTGAACATGTTATTTCAGTGGATGCTATTGAGTTTCTTTGTCATATCCTGTAGAGAATTAGCCCATCTGCCATTGCCAGCTATTCTTTCGAGCAGACATGGATGGAGTTATCCAAACCCTGTAGTCTCTGCCCTTGTCAAAGTACCCCTCCCCCCCGGGGACAAAGAGGTGAAGTGCAGAAAGAAAATCCCTCCTCTCACCTCATCAACAAGGGTACATGCATAATGACCATTTGTATACCTAACCCTGAGTGGTACCCCATATCTTTAAAACAAAAAATAAAAATTATCTGAATAGTATGGACATGAAAAAAAAAAAAAGAAAGAATCCCTCCCTCCAGTTGGTGAGCATCAGGAAATGTGACTTCCACTCCTGCTCTTGTCACTAACAGCTCTGGGGACACATTCCTTCGCTCACCTGTTCCCCAGAAGGCTTCCTGGAAAGCAAAGGATTCAGAACAAGTGGTTTCTGCAAATGCCCAATTAATTCCTCTTCATGCCCCAGGCTCTTCTCCAAGCCTCATGACAGCTAGTGAACGCTTTCAACTGGAGTTCATGTTCATGGCAAACCACAATCAGTCTATGTTTTATTTATTTACTCCCTTTTCTGCTTTCCCCATTCCTATTCCCTCTTGCCTGGACACTCACTCAAGTATATTTGATATATATTTATGAATATATGCATGGCCTTATAAAGCATGTTGTATTGTTTTTGTGAGTGTATTTTTAACTCACATAAGTGTTCTGTCATTGTTTTCATTCTGATATACATATATATATGTTTTTTAAGTCAACACTGAGTTTTGTTTTGTTTTGAGACAGGATCTTGCTCAATCACCCACGCTGGAGTGCAGTGGCACAATCATATCTCACTGTAGCCTTAAACACAGGCTCAAGGGATTGAACCCGACAGGGTCTCACTATGTTGCCCAGGCTGGTCTCAAACTTCTGGCCTCAAGCAATCCTCCCACCAAAGTGCTGGGATTACAGGCATGCCTGGTCAGAGTTTTTAAGATCTATGTTGCTATGTGTACATCAGGTGTGTTCTATAAAATTATTGAATAGTATTCCACAGTATCAATGCAAGATATTTTACATATCCATTTTCTTAGAGATGAAGCAGGTGGCTTCCATAAACACTCTGATGAGTGTCCTTGTATGTGTCCCATCATGGCTCTGGGTACCAGTGTACCTGGGATACATACCACAAGAGGGGGGATGGTTAGATCATAGGGTAGTCGTGGGCCTAACTGAATAGATGCTGCCATCATCCTTCAAGTGCCCGGCAGACTCTAGTCTCCCACCAGCAGTGAGCAGTTCATTCCCCGACATGCTTCACAGCTGCCCTTTCTGATTCTTGTCAATCTGATAGCCTGCAAGCGCAACTCACTGTGGTTTTCATTTACATTTTTCACTTGTAATGCATCCAAAGATTGTTTTCATGTGCATGTAGCATTTATATTTTGCACTCTGTGAATCATCTGCTGGCATTCTTTACCCACTCTTAGATGGGTTTTTTGTCTTTTCTGATGATTTTCAGGAGTTTGTTATGTGTTCTGGGTTTCCCTTGTTAGTGTCAGACATGGCGTTTTTTTTCCCCATGACTGTCATCTTTCTGATAACTTTCTTTGTGATGCTGTGGTCTGTCTTTTAAGGAGAAGTGTATATTACATAAGGCAGTACTCCACCTTTATTTCTCTCTATACCTTGAATGAGATTTCACAACACCATCTCCTCAACAACCCATCTTTTCCTTGTTTCTCATTTTCCTTCTTCTCTTCCTCCTTCCTCCTCTTCTTTTTTGTAAAGAACATGTCTCACTATGTTGCCCAGACTGGTCTTGAACTCCTGGGCTCAAGCAACCCTTCTGCCTCAGCCTCCCAAAGTGCTAGGATTGCAGGCATGAGACACCACGCCAGTCCTTTTCCTTGTTGACTGGTGACACCACCTATCACCTACTAAGTCTACTTCTGAGTCCTTTTTTCTGTCCCATGGGTCCATCTGTCAGTTCCTATGCTTGTAGCATACTGCTTTTATTTATTTGTTTGTTTGTTTGTTTGTTTGTTTTTTGAGTTGGAGTCTCGCCCTGTCACCCAGACTGGAGTGCAGTGGCTGCTCCTGCCCACCGCAGCCTTGGCCTGCTGGACTCCAGCGATCCTTCCACCTCAGCCTTCCAAGTAGCGAGAACTACAGGCTCGTGCTACCACACCCGGCTAATTTTTGATTTATTGTAGAGATGAAGTCTCGCCAAGTTGCCCAAGCGGGTCTCGAGCCGGCGGGCTCAGGCAATCCACTCACCTCAGCCTCCCAAAGGCACGGGATTACAGGCTGAGACACTGAGCCTGGCTTGCTTTTATTACTATGACTTTGTACTGTAGCATGTTGTTAATCTCTGGTAGAGAAAAGTCCCTTCTCTTTATTCTTCTTTTTCTAAATGCCTTAACCATTCTTTCTTAATTTTCTCCTTTGCATGATTCGGTCTGCTGTTGTTGACTTCAGGACACACAAAGCTGGTTCATCTCAACACACAACTCACAAGAAAAGACCTGTGCCCCTTCCACTTTCCCTCACCATCCCACCCAAAGCATTCATTCTCATGCGCCTGCACTCACTCTCTTTGCTCCCACCCCCAATAACGGAAGTACAGGGTCACAATCCTTGGACAAATAGCCACTTAACTCATGGTAAAGGCCTGGAAAACCAAAGAAAATCAGCAGACTGAGTCTGATTTTACTGAGTCCTATACCCCAAGGTAGAACAGTGCCTGACATCCACAGAAGACATTAAATAAATTTTTTGAAATCTGTTGAATGGTTGAAAGGGAAGCAAAAATAAATGGTTTCACTCTCATGCCAGACTTATTTCCATTTTCTACCTACAAGCTTCTTGCACAAGCATCAGAACAGAGCCTGATCTAGGTTTTCCCTTCCAGAAGATGTTTCACAATTTTAACCAACTCTATTGCAACCATTAATGGGGAAATAGAGCTTACATTAGACCTAGGAGGATTGTAATAGAGACTGATGAGGAACCAGCACCTGGGAAAGGAGAAAGGTGCTGAAGTGGCCTGGGGCTTGGTTATTAAGTAAAGGGCAATAAGCTGATAAGAATTAAAAAGAGTCTGTGCTCATTGCTAGTGAGGACAGGGGAGGAGAGTCCAAAAGATTATCAAACACTTGTTCTCTTCAATAGGGCCAGGTCTTGACAGCTCTGTTTTTAAGGCTATATATTTTGGATACTTCTAGTGTTTGGTTTTCTGGAAGAAATTCGACTTTGCTTTTGCAAATGTGATCTTCTCTAACACATATTCCACTGTTCCCCCATTAAAAGAATTGCTTTCATAAAATGATTTGCTCAACAGAAGAGTTTGAGCTCCGACCATGTGCCAGGTACTATTCTGGGCACTGGGATACAGCAGAGACCAAAACAGAGAAGGGTTCTATCCATGGGAGGCGGATACCCCAGTGGGGAGCACACATTGCCATGCTAATAACAAGAGGTTTCTTAGAAATGCAACTATCGTGTTGTAACAAGGTGCTGGTGGTGTTTTGTTTTGTTTTTTAATACAATGCTCACATTTTAGCAGATCTGACTCTGTTATATTTGTTTATTTTCTCCCAGATTACTGTCTCACAGAAACTGTGAGAGAGAGAGTAAATATTTGCTGTTTTCAGCTGCAAAGATCAGGAGTAGTTTGTTAGGTAGCAGTAGATAACTGATACATATGTTTAGTACCCAAAGTGAGGTACCGCCGTGACAAAAACCTAAAAATATGGTGGTAGGCTTAAACTTGGACTCAGTGGTGACCTACATTTAATGAGGCTGAGATGCCAGTTTCTCCAGCATTATGCGAAGGTGGAAATGCAAAGTCTCCTGGAGATGAGACTATTGAACTGGATTTCTCTTTTGCAACCTATGCAACCACCCTCCAACTACACATTCCAGGAAAGCACAGAGGACAGTCCCTTCACTAAAACATTGAGAAATTTGTTTTTGAGGGAGCATCTGTATCCTTAAACATTGCTGTGATTGTTCCCCTTTATAGGCCGGGTGTGAAAGAGGTCACTTCAAGACGGGCTTCCTAACTTTAATCAAGATAATAAAATCCTAGAGCGATGGAGGACAAGTGGCAGCACTTCATCCCCAAAGGCAAGATGGGTGCATTTACCATTTTTAAAAAAAACAGAGGAATATACCAGTAATCAGACTCGGCCCATAGGGATTTTGTCAGTAGTTCAATGATCACTGTGGCCCAGGAATGAAATATATAACCAGTTTGTTGTTGTTGCTGTTGTTGTTATTGTTTTTGAGTCGGAGTCTCACTCTCAGGCTAGAGTACAGTGGCACACTCACAACCACCCCAGCGTTGACCTGCTGGCCTTCGGCTATCCTCCCACCTCAGCCTTCCAAGTAGCCGAAACTACAGGCACACTACCACACCCAGCTAATTTTTGATTTATTGTAGAGATGAGAGCTCACCAAGTTGCCCAGGCTGGTCTCGAACCCACAGCCTCAGGCAATTCACTCACCTTGGCCTCCCAAAGTGCTGGGATTACAGGTTAAGCCACCAAGCTCAGCCTATGGCCAGTTTTTTAGGGTACATTTTTATTTATACAAAAAAAAGAAAGCCGTAGGTCTAGTGGCCATAACAATAAAGTAGTCACCACAATAAAGCCATGGCTGCTCACCCAGTTTCCAAACCTAAGTCAACTCACAGATCTAGAGAGCTTTAAGTGAAATATAGACCAGGACCGCTTGAGGGAGGACCCTGTATTGTGCTGACTGGGTCATATGAGCAGAAAAGAATATAGACTCTGTATTCATCAGGGTCCAACAAGGAGACTGAAATAGGAAGTCACAGATATAAGGAACAGCCACTACTCCCATGTCAAGATCTGACCTTATTTTAAGGAACATGGCAATTAATGCCAAGAAAGCCATTTATGGGAAAGTGCCTACTTGGTGTCACTTTACTGCAAGTATATCCTGTAAACCTTTCCTCAAACCCTCCCTGAAGAGATCTGCAGCCATCTACCGGAGTAACTGTGCATAGGAGAAAACTTATTTTTCAGGAATCACTACACACTACATGTGTCAGAATTACTACATTCTGACTTAACACTAGTCCTGAGACCAATGGTACTGTGGTTCTCCAGTCCAGGGCTTCCTGTAATCAGGTGACAGATGAAATCTCACCTCCAGTGGGCCCCTTTGGTCCACAGACTCATGTTTGTTATATCCCTAGTGCCTGAATGTATAATTGGCATAACATATTTGAAAACTGGGAGCATCTCACACTGGCTGTTGGATTAAACAGATGAGGGTCAACGTGGTAGGAAAGGTTATGTGAAAGGCCGTGAATACTCCTCTCACTACCAAGATGGTAAACCAGAAGCAGTGCTGCAAAGAATTTCCTATTACACCCTGACTTAATTCACCAGTTGGAAAGGAGAAGAAGTCAGATGGATCTTGGAGAATGACTATGGGTGATTCTAAAATTACTCACGCAGTGACTCCAACTGCAGCTACTCTCCTAGGTGTAGAATCATTACAGGAATAAGTGAACACAGCCCTTGGCACTTGGTAAGCAGCCACTGATCTGACAGGTGCCCTTTTCTCCATGTTAATTTATAAGGCATACCAGAAGGCCCCTGCTTGTATCTGGCAAGGCCAACTGTATAACTTTACAGTCTTGCCTTGGTTATTTCAATTTTAATTTCTGCCATAATACAGTTTTCAGAGATCATGATCATGACATGTCTCCAGACGTCACACTGATCTGCATCATTGTGTTGTCTGGGTCATATGAGCAGAAAGTAGCAAGTACTTTAGATACTGTATTAGTCAGGGTCCATCCAGAAGACAGAAGCAGACAGTCACTGATGCAAGGAACAGCATTACTCCTATGGCAAGATCTGACATTTATTTATTTATTTATTTAGGCATTTAGTCAGAGTCTTACTGTCACCCAGGCTGGAGTATAGTGGCACACTCAGTGGCCACTGCAGCCTCAACCTGCTGGACTCAGGCAATCCTTCCACCTCAGCCTTCCAAGTAGCTGGAACCACAGTTGCCCAGGCTGGTCTCAAACTGCTGGGCTCAGGCAACCCTCTCACCTTGGTTGGCCTCCCACAGTGCTGGGATTATAGACGTGAGTCCCCACACCCAGCCAAAATCTGACCTTATTTAAAGAACATGGCCAGAAGTGCCAAGAAGGGATGCCAAGAAAGCCGTTCATGGGAAAGTGTCCACTTGGTGTCATTCTGCGGCAAAGCCATCTGAATAGTACCAAAAGATACAGCTGGTCATGGTGTATGGTGGCCTCTGTGCACTACAGGAACGAGGCACTGCAGAACAAGACACTGGAGAGGTCACAGCAGGATCCATATGTTGGAGAAACCTTGTGCCGCAGGAGTCCCATGCTAGAGAAATTTGAACTGTCAACACATGGCAAGAGGAGCACACCAGAACCAGGGAGAGAAAGTCATCCTTTTCCGAAATTCCTCTGCATCCTTACTGATAAACCTTCACACCGTTTCAGGTGGCAAAGTAGAACCGTGTCCAGAGCATGTCAAGAACTAGAAAACAGGTCTAAGATTTTTATCCTACTTGCAAACTAACAAGTTAGACTGCCATAGTTTAATGGATATTGCCATAATACATGAGCTGCCAGGCTCAGATTCAAATATTGTTATTACATGTAGCATGGCAAGCAGAATGAACTTCACATTAATCTTGGTTCTCCTTGCCTCCCAAGTCCTATAGGAATGACACAGAAGAGCCCAGGCGGATGGTATGCATGGTAGGTTGGCATCACAGCTGAAGAACTCTGGTCTTAGGAAGCCCAGGTCTTTTATAAGCAAGCAAACTTGCCTAACCTTTTCCCTATTACATTTATCGTATCGGACAGTAAATAAACTTGACCCTGCTGCAAGAGGAAACACTATCTCTATCTTCCAAACATTTCTGAAAATATAGTCTGAATCAAAGGCTATTGGTGCCTCTGTTGACAAGAACAAATTGGGGGATGTTTGTTATGTAGCAGTAGATAATTGACACATATTTTTAGTACCCAAAGTAAGGTACTGTCATGATAAAATCCTGAAAATATGGCAGTAGACTTAAACTTGGACTCAATGGTGGCCTACATTTATGAAGCTGAGATGCTAAGAGTTTCTCCAGCATCATGTGGAGGCGAAAATACAAAGTCTTCTGGAGATAAGACTATTGAACTGGATTTCTCTTTTGCAAACTAAGACACAGGAGGTTGAGAAAGAACTGTCTCCCAGTGATATTCACCCCCTCATTTCTACAGGTCTTGGCTTCTGGCAAATTTATCCGTGAGTATGCCACTCCTTCAGTCACTCCTGACAGACAGAAGATGGGGGCAGGGGAGAATCTTTAATTACATAGCATTTAATTAAGTTTTCAAGCTACAGAACTCCAAGCAACAGGATCAGGCTAGCCTACAGCAGACCCAGTTAAACAAATCTGATGAGCCATCAGGGCTTACATAAGAAATCCAGGTGACTTGATCCATAATATTTGTATTGACTTTTCTACTCAGCCTGAGGTATTGATCCAGGCACAGTGAGATGTATTAGCAATTACCCAGACTCCACCTTGGCCCACAAAAAGGAAATCTAGGCAATGTTATCATCCATAACAACCCTGGGCAGTGTGTGGGGGCTGATGTGGGTGCATTTCAGGGAAAAGGTAGTATTTCCTTAAAGACCACATAGGAGGCTTTCTTCTCCTAGGAGGAATACAAGTCACTTCAGTTCTCCCACAGAAGAACAACAGCCCCAGGGACACACGTAGTGTCCTGAAAAGAAAGTTCTGTTGCAATTTGGGGATTCACTAAGTGGGACTTACATCAGTTGGAGGGCACAGATTGACAGTGTCTCCAACAACTGTGCTGGCTGGCTGCAGGATGCCATAGGGCTCCCAAGTGGCAGAGCAGCTTCCACGACAGCCTTTAACGTGCTGCAGAGCCTTCTCTTGCCCTGGTCCCCCCTTGAAACAGGCAAGTACCCAGTAATTCCCCACTCGAAACAGACAAGCAGGCTGCAGGGGACTTTATAGCTGGGTTGAAGTCACGCACACAAATGTGTATGTCATCTCCAAAATCCAAAAGGCTTAACTATCATTGTTCTTCATCATGGTAGATGACACAAGTGCAGCAACTTGTCTTTTACCTGGGAGAGGGTAACGCAACATGTTCCACACCACAGAACCACCAGAAACTTTACTGGAGTGACTGTCCCTTAGTTGTTTGGGCGTTTATTTCACACTGCAAATGTCTTCCCAAGGGATTCTAAACTACATGCTGCTTCTTGCTTACCAGATCCAATAAGCCATCAACATAGTGGAGTATTGTGACTCTTTCTGGAATGTGAAAAACAATGTGACAGAAAGCAGAATTGACATAGACCTGAGGCAAGACTGTAAAGGTATACAGTTTGCCTCGCCAAATACAGGCAGGTGGTTTCTGGTATGTCTTACAAATGGATATGGAGAAAAGGGCACCAGTCAGGTCAGTAGCTGCTTACCAAGTGCCAAGGGTTGTGTTTACTTATTCCTCTAATGATTCTGCACCTAGGAGAGCAGCTGTAGTTGGAGTCACTGCATGAATAATTTTAGACTCACCCATAGTCATCCTTCAAGATTCATCTGACTTCTGCACATTTCCAACTGGTGAATAAAGTCAGAGTGTGATAGGTACTTCTTTCAAATCTTTTATGGTGACCTGAATCTCTGCAGTTTCCTGTGGGATGCAGCACTACTTCTGGTTTGCTATCTAGGTAGGGAGAGAAGTATTCATGGCCTTCCACATAGCCCTTCCTACCACAGTGGCCCTCATCTGTTTGGTCAGAGAGCTGATGTGAGATGCTGCCGGTTTCCAAATATATCTATACCAATTATACATTCAGGCACTAGGGATGTAACACACGTGTGTCTGTGGACCAATGGGACCCAATGTGAGATAGACTTATGGGAAGATTTTACTGTCAACCGACCACAGTAAGCTCCCGCTGTGACAGAGAAGCCACAGCAACATTGTTGGTCTTCAGGATTAATGTCAATTCAGAATCACTATCTAATGATTTCTTATAAGTTTTAGCCAGGTCCTTGGAGACACAAAATGTCTTAGAAAGATTTGATTGTACTTAGAGACCAATATACACTTTCAAAAGAAAAAAAAGAGGACTGCTGGTGTGATTTCTTTCTCCTGATTAGACCCTACCTGATACCAGGGCATAAAGCTTATGTCATAAAAATTAGGCTAGGAAGACACTAGAGGAAGTTCCAGATTACCCCACCCTGGGGAGAGCAGATGGGGGTGATGTGGGTGGGAGAAAAGAGAGTTAGAACTGGAGAAAAATGGGAGGATCTTTTGGGGGGACCATCTCTCACTAGCTCCAGGTCAGGCCAATGGCTGCAGGTCATCTTGTGTTTCTTAGGCTGAGAAATCAGGTCGATTGTTCTTCCCAGCACCTTCTGATGAGGCCTTCTGTGGGGGACAGATTCTAAGGTAGCCCCGTGACCTCCAGCCCCTAATATCCACATCTTTGTGTGATACCCTTGTGTGGATTTGCTTCTAACCAACAGCAAAGGTGATGGCATGTATGTGATTATGTGTTTGTGATTACATTACATCAGATTCTAGTGACCACCTTGCCAGAGTCTGTCTCTCCCTTGCTAGCTTTAAGGAAACAAGCAACTATTTGGGGAAATTCATGTATCATGACACCATGGGTGGCTCCAGAAACTGAGATTGGCCACTGGTCAACAGCTTGCAAGAAGCAGAAGTCCTCATTTTACAGCTGTGAGGAACTGAATTCTGCCAACAACCTGAATGAGCTTGAGAATAGATCCCTCTCCAGTTGAACCTCAGATGAGACTATAACCACAATGCCTTGACTGCAGCCCTGTGGGACCGTAAGTTGAAGATCCAGTGAAGCTGTGCTCAAACTCTGAACTCACAGAAACCATGAGATAATAAATGTGTTTTTTTTAAACCACTGTGTTTGTGGTACTGTTGCTACACATCAGTAGATAATTAGCACACCCTTCCATCAAAGTTGCTTACATGTAACCCATTAGTCACAATGTTTTCTTATGCCCCCAGGACCCAGTCCAAAATGCCTTTGTGGATACCTGCACTACTTGCGAGCACTCAAGACATCAATCCTCTATCAATCATAGGTGAAGTCATTGGTACCCAGAAAGTCTCTGGTTGCCTAGATGCTTCCAGTTTCAGCACTTGGGTAGAACTAGAGGGCACTGGGTCCCAGGGATATTACAGGTGCCTCTAGCAAGTACGGGCCCAATGCAAAAGCAAATGTGGACCATCCCCAACATGCAATACAAAGATTTCCCGCCCTTTCCCTATGAGTAGAGAAAGTGGCATCAGCTGGGCAAGGGCAAAGTTCTTTGTAAAAGTGAGAACAATGTATCAGATCACCAAAGGAAGGAGGCTGGCACCTTACTTCCTTACAGAATGCAGTTTCCATTTCCCAGGTAGAATCTGGTGGTTCCCAAGACATCCATGACTCAAAGAACTTGCCCCTTGGTAACCAACGATCTGCTTTTGGAATTCAGATTAAAAGCTTGAGCCCAGGCAAAGCTCATGTCTCTCCAGAGCCCATTTTTTCCTCCTGTTCTTTGCCACTTGACCCTTTCCCTGTCTCTCTTTCCCACAGTCTTCTCAGATCTTCCTTTAATCCAGCCCAGGGATGGCTGTGTCAAGGGGAGAGTTTAATTGCAACCGCATTTCTCAGGCCAGATGGAGCCAATCAAAGTCGGGATTTGACTGGTGACATTTGACCCCAGGAACAATTAGGTGCTCCCTCCTCTAACAGGGGCCATGGCCCCAAGCAATGCTTGGTCATCACAGGTATAGATTCACCATTGACAGTATGACCAGTTGTTGGCATTTATTCTTCACAGACATTATGTGTTAGGACGCTGAGAAATTTTGAAAGGCTTTTTTCTTTTCTCCATTGGATATTTATTTCACCTGAATGAGAATGTTAGCTACCGGAATTGTACATTGTCAGTACTTGGAGAAAACAGACAGGGTTTGAATTTTCTTGAATACCAAATAAGATTGTTCTTATTTTACTTGTCATGCTTTCCAGGCAGGCCAGGCATTGACTTAGCACCTCCTTTTTTTAAATTTTATTTTAAAGATGTGGGGTACAAATCAGGATTAGGTATGCAAGTGGTCATCAGACAGGTATTTAGCACTTCCTCAGTCAACAAAATACAACTCACCAAAGCACCCACCTTGTGATAGAGTCCATATCTATCCTGCCTTACTCAGGGCCCCAGGATTATTGTCATATGCCCTTTATATAACTGACTATAGCATTCACAATGTTCAGGGAGCATGGGAAAGAGAAAGGCTTCTTATCAAATAAGATAATGCAGGCATGAAAGCCATCCTCCACATGGTACCATGTCACACGGACTCCCTGGTCCTCCAAGCGCTTCTTGTAGAGCAGGGAGTCATCACGGAGGACATCATTCTCACAGCTCACCAAGAAGGCCTCAGGAAGCTGAGCAATGATCTCATCATCTGCTGTCAGGGGTGAATTTTCTGTATCCAGTATGTGTTTGACTTCTAGATAGAGAACTTCGTTAAAAGGGGCAGGAACCCTGGGTTGGTAGCCTCTTTGCTTGAATCTCTTGGGGATGTTGTCAGGGCTGATCCACTTCCCGTACTTCCTCCAGACATCCGGGGGTACATGAGCACCATTCAAGATGGCCTCCCGCCAGGAGCGGTCAATGGCAAAATAGTTACACATACAAGTCACCATGAACTTCCGGGAAAGGAATGGTACGTTTTGGTTCTGCTGAAAGGATGGCAATTGCATACTGAATCCTTGGATAACTGGACAAATCAGGACCTGAGCCCGGATCCGGGGGAGATCTGATCTGCCCAGCAAGGTTTGGGTGACAAAGGCAGCCACCCAACCTCCGATGCTTTCTCCACAGATTACAACCCGGGAGGGGTCCACCCCATAGGCTTCCAGGGCCTTCAGGAAGTGAATGGAGGCGTTCAGGCAGTCTAGAGAAATGATGGGGAAGTGGTGATCAGGAAATTTGCGGTACCTAAGGAGAAGAAAGGAACGACAGTATACTGGTGTGGACAGATGCTGCTTGGGGATGGGGGCATAGCAACAGAAACCTCAACCCACCCCCCGTCCCAAGACTGTATCCAATTAAATCCTCAGGATAACCCTGTGAAGTAAGGATTTTTATCCCCATTCTTTTCTTAGGAAAATGTGAAGAATCTACCCCGAGACATACAGGCCTGGATTATTGCCTCCAAACCTATGTTCTGTCAGTTTCCCATAAATGTATAAACTCCATACAAGATTATACAACTTTAAAGCTATTTGCAGCCAGGGGCAGTGGCTCACGCCTATAATTCCAGCACTTTGGGAGGCTGAGGTGAGAGCATTGCCTGAGCCCATGGGTTTGAGACCAGCCTGGGCAACTTGGCGAGACCTCATCTCTACAATAACTCAAAAACTTAGCCGGGCATGGTGGCACAGACCTGTAGTTCCAGCTACTTGAAAGTCTGTGGCAGAAGGATTGCCTGAGCCCAGAAGGTCAAGGCTGCAGTGGCCATCAGCATGCCACTACACTCCAGCCTGGGCAACAAAGTGCAACTTCAACTCAAAAAAAAAAGCTATTTGCTAGGATGGGTGTGGTAGCCCACACCTGTAATCCCAGCACTTTAGAAGGCCAAGGCAGGAGGATTGCTTGAGCCCAGGAGTTCAGGATCACCCTGGACAACATAGCAAGTCCTCATCTCTACAAAACAAAAAAATTAGCCAGGGATAATGGCACGTGCCTGTAGTCCCAGCTACTTGGAAGGCTGAGGCAGAAGGATCGCTTGAGCCCAGAGGGTCCAGGCTGCAGTAAGCCGGGATCATGCCACTGCACTCCAGCCCGAACAAGAGAATAAGACCCTGTTAAAGTCAAGGGGAAGTTTCTTTCAGGCAGAAATTTTTTTAATATCAAAAATCTAATGGTCAAAGCTTATTCTTCCTTAATGATTCAAAGAGTTGCCTTCTCTTCCGGGGTCAGAGGGAAGCAGAAAGGAGATAGGGGGTGTTCTGAGGTTAAAAGTGTAAAAAAGGGCCGGGCTCAGTGGCTCAGCCTGTAATCCCGCGCCTTTGGGAGGCTGAGGTGAGTGGATTGCCTGAGTCCGCAGGTTCGCGACCCACCTGGGCAACTTGGCGAGACCTCATCTCTACAATAAATCAAAAATCAGCCAGGCATGGTAGCACGCGCCTGTAGTACCAGCTACTTGGAAGACTGAGGCGGAAGGATCGCTGGAGCCCAGCAGGTGGAGGCTGCGGTGGCCGGGAGCGGCCACTGCACTCCAGTCTGGGTGACAGAGTGAGACTCCAACACACACACACAAAAAAAAAGTGTAAAAAAGGGAGAAAACAGAGAGTTCAAGCTGCGGAAGACCCAGGTACCAGTGACTGGTGAAAAACGTCCCAAGGGTTAGTCTAAGTATCTCAAGATTTGGTCCCCAATGTCTCCTTGAAAGAATTCAAGGGCAAGGAAAAGGAACTTACAATAAACCTCTAAAAACAGTAAAGCACACACTAGCTAATGCCTGAATCAACTCTGGAACAATAGAAAGGAATAAGTAGAAAAACAGAAACAGTTTGGCTAAACTGATTGGATTAGAGAGTTTATCTGAACAATTATTGCTGTCTTTTTTTTCCTTGTAGAGATAGGTCTTGCTATGCTGTCCAGGCTAGACTGGAACTCCCAGATTCAAGTGATCCCCCAACTGAGCCTCCCAAATTGCTGGAATTACAGGTATGAGCCACTGTGCCTGGCCTATTCTTGCCTTAAATGTCTAGTTGAGGTTGTTGTTAATTGTCTTTTCTTACAATCTGTCACTTAAAACATCAGAAAAGTATATTCTAACTGTAAGATTAAATTTGGAAAAAGTTCATAAGGAAAAACATTTTAGACTAGTGGCTTTCAACTTTGGTTAGAAAAACAAAATTTTTTTGGCATTAAAATTATGTAAGGAGCCCCACTGTGTAAAATACATAAGTGCCGTTGTTCTTGTTTTACCCAAGGGCAAGGAGCCTAAACCCTCACTCTTTCTTCTTCCTCCTCCTTGACCTCCATAGCCACCTCCAAGACATCACAGAAAGCCCTAGGGTTCAAGGGAACCAGTTTGAAAACCACTGCCTTCTGTTAGGCCTTGAATTTTGTTTCCTTTAAATGTTGAGCTAGCCGGGCTCAGTGGCTCAGCCTATAAGCCCACGCCTTTGGGAGGCTGAGGTGAGTGGATTGCCTGAGCCCGCGGGTTTGAGACCCGCCTGGGCAGCGAGACCTCATCTCTACAATAAATCAAAAAATCAGCTGGGCGTGGTAGCGCATGCCTGTAATTCCAGCTACTCGGAAGGCTGAGGCGGAAGGATCGCCGGAGCCCAGCAGGTCGAGGCTGCGGTGGCCGGGAGCAGCCACTGCACTCCAGTCTGGGCGACAGAGTGAGACTCCAACTCAAAAAAAATAAAATAAAAAATAAATGTTGAGCTAAAGCAGCATCATCTTTAAAAATAGGGTTTAGCTGGGCTCGGTTGCTCAGCCTGTAATCCCGCGCCTTTGGGAGGCTGAGGTGAGTGAATTGCCTGAGTCCGCGGGTTCGAGACCCACCTGGGCAGCGAGACCTCATCTCTACAATAAGTCAAAAACTAGCCGGGGGCATGGTAGCGCACGCCTGTAGTTCCAGCTACTTGGAAGGCTGAGGCTGGAGCCCAGCAGGTCGAGGCTGAAGGATCGCCGGAGCCCAGCAGGTCGAGGCTGCGGTGGCTGGGAGCGGCCACTGCACTCCAGTCTAGGCGACCAAGTGAGACTCCAACTCAAAAAAATAAATAAATAAATAAAATAAAAATAGGGTTTGACCACCCGTTGGGTACCATGTCTACTACCAAGGGAAAGAGGGCTCACGATAAGCCCAAGCCTCATCTGCACGCAATTTACTTATGTAGCAAATCCTCACATGTACCTCACAACTCTAAAATAAAAATAAAATAAAGTACAAAAAAAATTAAAATAGGGTTTGATTGTTCGTAACATAACCTGGCAACATTTTCTAGATGAGCAATGTATGAGGTCCAACAAATAAGTTCGCAAACTCTCCTAGAAAAAGTGCTACATACCTCATTGCTGAATATCACTATTGTCACCTTCAAAGTACTCACCTTGGGAAGCTATACACTGACGCCAGGGCTTAGTACACCTGCCAAAGCAATTATGGAACTCTTCATCTGGAATGACCATCAGACCTGTCGTCATATTACACTTGATGTCCTGAATGTCGTCAAATATCTTCCTTTCCATATTTCTTTTATCTTCGTGTAAAGATAAAGCCACTGGGGGCCAGACCACGTGAGTAAGGAGGGTGTTCCGGTACAGTTATTTGTACAGTGCTGCCAACATAAGCGCACAGTGGCAAGTCCACAAACCTAATTGTCAAGCCTCAGCAGATAATGATGACGGCCCTGATGGTCATTCTAGAAAAGGAGTTCCAAAATTGCTTTGACAGGTGGACTAGGCGCTGGTGTTGGTGCATATCTTCCCAAGGGAAGTACTTCAAAGGTGACCATGGTGATATTCGGCAATGAGCTACATAGCAGTTTTTCTCATGAATCTAATAGTCAGACCTTGTATGGATAAATCAATCCATGTTACCAGCATGGGTTCCCACATAAGCTCAGACAAAACTCATGCTACTTCAGAGGCTCCTGCAGGGTGGGGGGTCCCAGTACCTGGCAGCAGCAAGCACAGATGTTAGAGTCCATTTTCCCCCATTCCTAGACGTGAATACTCCTCACTAAATGTTGAATATATGACTTCAACATGATGAAAGAGATGACAAACATGTGCTTCCTATTGGAAAGATCCTCAACCTGGCAGAAAGAAGCAGAAATGCCCCCATGCCTCCTGTACTACTCTCTCGCCCACTGCAATGGACTGAATGTATCTCCCCCCCAGAACTCCTGTGTGGTAGGATTCAGAGGTGAGGCCTTTGGGATGTGATTAGGTCATGAGGAAGGAGCCCTGGTGAATGGGATCAGTGCCCTTTTAAAAGGGACTCCTGAGAGCGCTCTGGCTCTTCTGCCATGTGAGGCTATGAGAAGTTGACCCTGTACAGCCTGGAAGAGGGTTTGCACCAGAACCCAACAGCTGGCACCCTAATCCTGGTCTTCCAGCCTCCAGAACTGTGAGAAATAAATTTGCTGTTTAAGCCACCCAGTCTATTGTAATTGGCTCTAGCAATTCAAACTAAATTACTCCTCCCCAAAAGTGAAGGCCTTGAGAACCAAGAGGTCAAAGATTCATCTTCTCCAGGAGCTTGGGTGGGGAGTCCCATCCAGGCCCAAGACATAACCCTTTTTTTTCAGTATCTCTCAAGGAGTCTCCTCCCAAGGACTGTCCCTCTGCAGTCCCCTGGCAGCCTGAAGCCCCTTATCTGTCTATGTGTGTAGCTCCACCAGCCGCCTATCAAATCCGGTCTGGCCCATGCACCAGGCCTTTTCAAGTATCTGAAATAATGATATATTAAGCAATTTCCTATATAGGATTACTACAGGTGCCTATTAATACTTATGTGCTAGCTGTTCAAGGGACCTTTTTATTATCACAAAGGTCTTCAAGACATAGACTCAAATGGTGAAATTTCAGACACAATGGTAACTTCTTGGGAGGTGTGTCAGTGAATACAAGAAAGATACTTCCTTCCTCAGTCTTTTTTTTTTCTTTTCTTTTCTTTTTAAGTTGGAGTCTCATTCCATCACCCAGACTGGAG
>NW_007233468.1:1581-27577 GCF_000164805.1 Carlito syrichta | reverse complement strand
CTGTCTTTCTTTGGGTTTTGGAGTTGGTTCATGTGTGTTTTTAAACTTTTGCCTGTTCTTGTGAAGAATGCTGTTCTTTTTTCTTTTTCTTCTGTGTTCAGTACTTTCTTAAGTGTTTCTTGTAGAAGTGGTCTGGTGGCAGCGTAGGTTCTTAGGGATTGGATGTCTGGAAAAGATTTCAATTCTCCCTCACTAATGAAGCTTAGTTTGGCTGGGTAGGTTATTCTTGGTTGAAATTGTTTCTCTTTTAGAACTTTGAAGATAGGGCTCCAGGCTCTCCTAGCCTGAAGGGTTTCTTTGGATAAATCTGCTGCTATTCTAATTGGTCTTCCCTGGTAGGTAGTCTGGCCTTTTTCTCTTGCTGCCTTTAGGATTTTTTCTTTTATAGCTACTTTGTTTAGGCGAATTATTATGTGTCTGGGAGTTGGTCTTCTCATTTGTTGTCTTGCAGGGGTTCTCTGAATCTCTTGTGTTTGAATTTTTTCATCCTTAATGAGATGAGGGAAGTTTTCCTGAATGATTTCATGAAATGTTTGTTCCAGTGTGGCTTCTGTTTCTCTCTCTGCCTCAGGAAGCCCAATTACTTTTAGGTTTGGTGTCTTGAAGTGATCATTCATCTCTTGCAGGTTTTGTTCTGTCTTTTTGAACTTCTTTTCTATGCTTTTGACAGTTTGGGTTAGTTCTGTGTTTTGGTCTTCGAGCTCTGAGATTCTTTCTTCTGCTTGGCTGATTGTGCTTTCCATGCTTATTAGTCTGTTATTCATTTCCATCACAGTATTCTTTACTGCTGTCATTTCTGATATCAACTCCGTCCTATTTTCCTCTTGTCTCTCCTCAATTTTTTAAATTCTCTCCATTAATGTCTTGATGTCTGGGTTTGTTTCATGTAACCAGTCATTCTGGGGGCTCTTCATTGTTTTTGTTTCAGAATCTGTTTTCTCAGTTTCTGATTTCCCGGGGGCCTGTGTGAGACCTATATTCTTCTTTTGGTTTTTCTTCATTTGTGTGATTTTTCCCCCTCCCTACTTTTTCCTTCCCTCCACTTCACTGTCTTCTTTAATTCTGTTATTCAGGGGTAAAGGGATTGGTTTTACTCTTGTTTGTTCAATCTCCTATTCTTATGTATGTCCTCTTTGTTCAATTCTGGAGTTGCACTGTAGGTTGGAGGCAGTTCTTTTTGCAGTTTTGAGGTTTACTTAAGGGGAGAGCTATGATTCAAAATCTGTCTGCAGGTCCTGGTATTCGTTGACAGGTGTGTGGATAATGTGGAACCCAATTCCCACTGCCCTGGAATCTGTCCATTCAGTGGGGCTGTAGGTTTACTCCCTGAAATAAAATGTGGTTAGCAGAGGGGAGAAAATGGAGCAGATAGTGGGTTGAAGAGGGGAGTGGAGAGATAGAGGAGTAAGGGGGGAAACAAACGAGTGTGCCAACAAATATAGAGAGAGGCCTATACTGAAACAGATAAAAACAATAGACCACAGCTACAGATGAACGAACTCTCATACAAAACATAAAAAATAAAAATAAAACACATAGTGATGCTAACATACAAGCTAATCAACCACCTTGTTAGTGTGCTGTTCCTCTATAGAAAGATATGGTTTACAGAGAGAAGAAAAGAGAAGAAGTGGAAAAGGAAAAAAGAAAAAAGGGAATAATGCAGTAGGAATAGAATTAAGTCATTAATAGAATCAATGAAGCACACTCTGAGACATTTCGTTTAAGTCCAATGTCCTTTGCGGTCTGATTTCTAGTTTTCTTTTCAAGCTGGTAAATTAGTTTGCAGTTAGGGTCAGTTGCCCCTGATCTGCTGTGAAGGACAGTTCAGATTAAACTCCGTTCAGCAGTTTGGTCTATGTCTTCATCAAGCTTGTTTCTCCCGTTTCGGTGTTGTTACCTTGAATCACCAGCAGGTGGTGCTATCTCAGTTGCTCGCTCCAGAGGGGGTGGGGCAGGACAGGAACAAGATGGCTGCCTGCCTCAGGGCAGGCAACAGGAGCCTTACCACAGGCGGGCAGGACAGTCTCGGTCACAGGAGAGGTGGCAGCAATCCCAGCAGATCTTCCCTGAAGGGGTTTGATGTGGATCACCTCGGGCCCAGGTGATGTGATGTGTTATGGCCGTCAGGAGGCTGTGGCAGCGGTGGCAGCAGCAGCGGTGGTGGGGGGGAGGAGCTGCGGCGGCGGCACCGTTTGCCCCACAGTGACTGTCCAGTCCGTTGCGATGTCCCAGCGGTAGCAGCGGCCGAGCTCCATATGAAGAACAGACTGTGATGTTGGGGTCCACAGCCCCCCGGGTGGAGAGTCAGAGACCCACTGCAGATCTCCTATGCAGAGGGCTTCAGAGACCTGGTTGCCCCATCGCCATCCTGCCGCTTTTCCGAGTTTTGCTTTTCAACAAGAGTCTGAGCTTCTTAAGAATAGACTACGTTGTCTCCTTGGTTCACTCTTACGTGAATACTTGAGGAATAGAATGGTGACTTTGGGTGATGGCAATTTTTTATACCCTTTCATGCACAGTATTCCACGTTGTACCTGTTACCCTTGCCTGTTTGGACTGTTTATGCTAAATTGCTTTGTTGTGCCTGAATGATGATTTTATTTAATTTTTCAGTAACCCTTCAAGGAATATATATAAGAAAGTGACTTGACACTATTGGTGTGCAAGAGATGGCTTGGCTGGGCCTTTTACATGGGAAAGCAGAAGAGAGAGGTAGGGAATAAACCAGTGATCATCCTCAGTTTGTCACTTCCTATTTATTCGTGGCGCAAAATAGTGCATAATTTATTTGTCGCACACAGTTGATATGCACTTGAGAATCAATAAGAGAAAACAGAGGTGCAGTCCAGTATAGTCTGTAAGAATGTGGGCTTTGGGATTCTATGGACCTATAAGTCACACTATTCTTACTCTTCATTGCTGGGTGATCTTAGTTGGTCACTTCACCTTTCTGGTCCTCAGTTTCCTTATCTGTGAACATATTGGTACCTGCTTCAGAGGGCTCTTATAAGGATAAAATAAGGTAATGCATGGAAAGTGTTTATACTTAGTCATTATTAGTCATTATTTTCCTTTACATTATCTTTCTACCACCTCCCAGACATCCCAGAGAGAAGTTATGAAACATTAGAACAATTAACATGAACCTGATGCTTTGGGAACCCAAGTAGATAAACTAGCTGGTGGTTCAAAGAAAAAAGAATGGCTAATAGGAATAAAATCGACCCTTCTGCTTTTTCCTTCTCTTGCCTTAACATATTAGGGTAAAGCAGATGAACTTATCCTCTAACTCTCTTCCATGTATTTTTTACTTCTGTTGAAGATTTTGCGACTTCTTCAACAATGCCCCACCCCACCTGTTAATTTTATGTGTCAACTTAGCTAGGCCACAGTATCCAGATATTTGGTCAACTACTAGTCTAAATGTTGCTATAAACATATTTTAAAGATGAGATTGACATTTAAACCAGTAGACTGAGTAAAGCAGATTAGCATCTATAACGAGGATTGGCCTCTCCCAATCAATTGAAGAGTATGTGAAAAAAGAGATTACCGTCTCTGGAGGGAATTCTGCCCTCAGATTGCCTTTGGACTCTGCAACATCACCTCTTCCCTAGCTCTTCAGTCTGCAGGCCTACCCTGAAGATTTTGGACTTGCCAGTCTCTATAGTCACATGAGTCAATTCCTTTGAATACATTTATCTCTGTATATATCCTATTCTGTTCTCTAGAGAACCATAAAAAATATACAACCCTCCCCCCATTTTTAAAAACCTTATCCCAACCAAGTCAGGCAGGCTTTTATATCTGAATAAGCCAAGGAAGAAGAAGGGGCATTAGTGTGGCCTGTATTTCCTCCTTGCTCCCACATAGGGTCTTATATCTGTATCTATGAATCTTTGCTTCATTTTCAGAGCTGTGTGGGATGCTAACATGACAACTTCTCAAGGGAAGATGAAGTCTAGTACACTCTCCCTGAAAAGGCAATCTAGGAAGAATTTCAATAATAATGGTTGGAGTACAGAGACCTCCGGTTAACTAGATTAGCCAGAAAGTGCCATTCCTGCAGCAATCTGGTTAATACATTCCTTAATATATTTTGAAAAGTATTTGTAAGGATCTTTGAGAATGTTGAAAGGAAATTCTGCTTTTGAAAGCGCAAGAACTAAGTCACAAACACAAGTTTTTCATTATGACCATGTTTATACAATTTTCTAGAAATCTGGCCAATTTCTTCCACAGCAGATCTTACTCTACTAGCACTAATTTATCACTTGTTTTTAATACAAATTTTCCAACTGGTTTTCTCCATAGCTGATTTAAAGTACATCATAATGGCTTGCATTTCAGGGTGTGTAAGATTACTTAATATATCTTCAGAGGCAACGTTTATGCTAGGGTAAGCTTGTGAAACTTTTATACATTTTAACAATCCAGCACCCTCTTATTTGGGTTTCACACAGTGTGGTTAACACTTTGACTAACATATTTCCTATCTCCTTAAAAAAAAATATGTATTTTTGATGTCTAACTTACATTAAAGTACTATTCATTTTACATCAAGTTAATATAACTTAATAGGACATGATATTTGCTGAGAGGAGAAAAAGAAATGCTGCTCGTCTTTTAATTTCTTATTGAGTTGTGTGTGAAGTTTCAATGAAATACATTGAAATTTTCTTGGAGAAAAAACACTCCCTTGCAGCTTGCATTTATTTCCAAGAAGGTTACCAAAGTATTGCTGAATTTAGTGGACCGTCACAACTACTCTTACTTATTATTGACTTTCATCAGTATTTTCTGCATGGGATCTTCTGGGAATGGGTCTCTAGAATTTAGATGCAAATAGGATGGAGCTAATATCTGCTTGACTGGTGACTATGTGTAGAACTGAAAAAAATGCTGGCTGGTATATGTTATAATCAGAGGCAGCAGTGGTGAAAAGCAAGTGCAGGAGGGAGGAAGAGCCTGTCTCAGGTTGAACAGAAACAGCTCAGTGAGATGCTACTCAAGTGAATATAGGCTCTTCCAGGAAACAGCACAAAGATCAAAAAGAAAGGGAAGAAGCACTTCTCACAGAGCCAGATACATGTTTTATGCTCCCAACCTTCCTGGATTATTTGTTTTAGGAGAACGTGCTTTTTATGGAAGCCTTCGAGCTAAACACAAAACAAACTACAGTTCCCATGCATCTCTGTTCCAGATGGCCTCTCCAATTCTCCTTGGCAGTGAGCCCTCATTTTCCTAAGCACTTGGCTCAATGAAGAAGTGAGGTAAAACTGGCAATGACAAGAGAAGATTTTAAAATCTTGTGCTGCTGTGAAGGATTATGGAGAGAAAAATCTTGTGTTTAGGTTTTCTACATTGAAAGGTGTTGAGTATAAACAAAAAGGCAAGTTTTTCCAACAGACACTGAACTAGGCATACATACCATACACGCTCTTGACAATTTGGCTTTCTTTTAAAAATGAGATTGTACTGGAGAAACACATTAATTAAAGCATATAGATCCTTTCATTGCTTCGCATATTTGGATTTGTTTTCTTTTCTTAACAAGAAAGGAAAAAGTAGTTTTTGGCTAAAGGGAAAAAATATGTTTGGGGCCGAATGTGTTTGGTTATACCTCATTGCTTTGTGAAAACATCATAGGCATAACTTTCCTGTGTAATGAGTAATTTGTTGTTAGGGAAAAGTGTGATGATGTTGGGAATGGAAAATAAAGAGAATCCTTGGCAAGTCAAAACTTTCTGTTCATTTCACATTAGATGGGACTT
The DNA here is from genome assembly GCF_000164805.1 of Carlito syrichta. Lineage (NCBI taxonomy): Eukaryota > Metazoa > Chordata > Mammalia > Primates > Tarsiidae > Carlito > Carlito syrichta. Next base: position 21,800 of record NW_007233468.1, on the reverse strand, counting down.
TTTCCCTTGTTGTTTCTCCCCACCCTTTTCTTCTGTTTAATTCTAAAACACTTAAGACTCTAACCCTACTTTCAGATTGAGATGCTATGATATAGAGCATGAGACATCTACTTTTCTTAATGGTACAATCATTGTTTCTAATGCTGGAGGAGGAAACACTTCTTCTCTACTTTTTTATATTCTTTACTTGATGGGTTGTGAATTAAACTGACAAAAAACAGATTAAAAGAAGAATTTATTCATATGCATACAGGATCTTAAAAATGAAGTAGCTGGATAAAACAGTAAATGGTTAAAATTAGAGATTTATGTACCTAATTTAGTAGGCAAAAGGGAGGGAGCAGAAAAGACCTCTATGGAAGGACCAAATGGGAAAGACAAATGGGTCTCTAGAATAAAAAATGAGAGAGAAGAAAATTTGTAATAATGTCTGTTTATGCAGGTTCGAGTTTCCATTTTGTCCATTTTAGTAAAATTCCCCCGGAGAGGGGATTTATCATAGGTTTTCTCTTGGTCTCCTTTCTGGTAGTAAAAAAATCTGCCCTGAAGAGGAAATTTATGGCAGCTTCCCAGAAATTTCAGCTTTTAGTCAGATAAGGGAAGCTCTGAGAAGGATTCTTTCTGCATCTTTTGAATCCCAAATGTCTTCAACTAAAAATAATCATTATATAAATTCTGGGATTCTAAGTGGGTCTCCATACTATCCTTATGTTTTGCAGTGAATTATTTATTAAACTATTGCATTAAAACACTATATATCTTGGTACTAAGTTTTTGGCACTTCCTTAAATATTGCTCCCAAGGCAAGCATCCATGCTAGCCTCATCCTAGTTTTGCTATTCTCCTACTTGTCAACAGCCTTTGAGAAGAAAGCTTCATATGTTGAATGGGGTTATTAATGAACTAATTCCTGTCTTTTTTGGTTGAGGGTTACCCCTGCAAGAGTTAAATTCCTGGCATTTCTGAATGACTTGCTGTAAGGTAATGCAAACTCCTTTGGTGTGGGGGGGGAAATTTCCCTGGGTGGAGCAAGAGCATGGATGGGATACATGAGGCAGCAAGCTACAGGTAAGCATGGGAACTATGCCCTGCAGCCCATGTGGGCTGAGAGGATGCGGGGCGAGAGGTCATGGCATGAGGAGACACCACACAGGTCAAGATTTAGATGTACTGTTTCATGGAATTTTTCCAATAATGCCATGAAATAGGTATTTGTCAGGGTCAGGGCTAGGGTGAGATGAGTAGGCACCAAAAAACTCAGTCATCAAGATAATGAAATTTTCATGCAATACGTTACAAATACAAAATTAATGTAAAAAATTTACATTAAACAAAATATCAACACTTAACTAATGATAGCATCCAGCCCTGCACTTGCCTCATTCACCTCACCCTGATATTCCTCTGGTTCCAATTAAATTTTATTTACAAAAAATAGGTTGTTGTAGATTACCAATTTGATTTCCAAAGACATATTGCATGAAAATATTATTTATTTTGACTGCTGTGTGTTTTTGGCACCCTCTTAAATTTTGCTCCTGAGGCAAGTACAGGGATAGATACTATCACTCTAGTCCTGGCCCTGGTCCTAGTATTATCTCTGTCCTCCAGATGAAGAAGCTGAGTCTCAGACACATAACAAATATTGCTCTAAATCATATAGGTGACCTCAGGTGACTCTAGAGTGAGCAAAATTGACCACCAATGCAGACTTCTTTCCCAGTCACTGGCCTTTTAATGGCTATGTCAAAAAAGCTTACATATTAGTCAGAATTCTCTGGAAAAATAGAACCAATAGGATATAGATAGATAGGTAGGTAGGTTGATAGATGACAGGAGATTTATTAGAGCAACTGGCTCATGAGATAACAGAGGCTGAGAAGTCCCAAGATATGTCATCTACAAGCTAGAAAACAAGGAAGCTGGTAGTGTGGATTAATCCAAGTCCGAAGGCCTCATAACTGAGAGGTAGCAGGGCAATGATGTAACTCTTGTCCAAGGCTGAAAGCCCTGAGAACCTCAGGGGGTTGCTGGTGCCAATCTTGAACTCCAAAGGCCCAAGAAATTGAAGTTCTGAGGTCTAAGGTCAGGAGAAGAAGTCTGTCCCAGTCCTAGGACAGAGAGAGGGAGAGAGAGAGAGAGAGAGAGAGAGAGAGAGAGAGAGAGAGAGAGAGAGAGAGAGAGAGAGAAAGAAAGCAAATTCACCCTTGCTTTGCCTTTTTGATCTATCTGGGCCTTCAACAGATAGTTTGGTGCCCACTTCCACTGGATGAAGATGGATCATACTTGCTTAGTCTACTGATTTAAGTGTCAGTCTCCAGAAATACTCTCACAGACATGCCCAGAAATAATGCTTTACCAGCTTTTGGGTATTTCTTTAACCAGTCAAATTGACACCTAAAATTAACTATCAAAGTGTGGAAGTGATACACAGTTCCCCATCTCTGCCTACTCTCCTAAGATGTCACCTAGTTTGGGTAAATTTGTGAGTACTAGGTATATAGCTTTGCAGGAAAATGTACAGCAGAGTTAAAATGATAAAGAAGTTATAACCCCTGGCTGCTTTTCTCACCACACATAGTTGCAGCAAACTGAAAACCTGCCAATTATATTAAAGTCTGTTGAGATGTTGCAGCTGCATGTGTTTATTTCATAAATGTAGAGTAAGCTCTGGGAGTATGTGTGTGCTGTAAAAAGAAACTTGGACATTTTATAATTTTTCAATATCTAATAATTGCACATGAATGTACCTGATTTTCCATTAGCTAAATGGAGTTGCCAAAAAGAACTAATGAATATTGAATGGTTGAGTTCTGTCACTTTTTAAAGCAGGAACTGGACATGAAATTATTTCTTTTAATACAGAGACAAAGACAAGTGACTTTAGAATTTAATGAAAGGCACAAGATTTGCTATTGCAGCTTTGCCTGCTTTCCACATAGACTTGTGGAAGTCTCTCCATATGGATTTTGCTGATTGATTGACAGTCTAACTGATGACCTATTAGCCACAAAGCTTTAGGATACAAAGCAGGTAAATTGTACATGTTGGCACAAGGCCAGGAGAGGAAGGGTGTCCTGCTCTTATAACACAAACCCAGCTCTTTTGTTTTGAGTTCAAAAGTATGAGCTGAGTGTTTTCTTACCAAAAATGCCATAGATGTTGCTGCAAAATTCAAACTTGGAAATAACTTGTTTAGAATTTCATGGCAAGACTTACTATTGGTAATCACCAACTCTCTTCTTCTTATTGACCATGCCATGTTTTTGCTTCCTGATGGTGGATTTTCCTCTTAATATTCATGCAGTGATATTTTTATGTTACCTATTTGGATAGGCATTTGTTTACCCCTTTATTTGAAATTATTCTAGAGGCATGCAAGATGATGACTTTTGTCATGTCTCTTCTGGAGGTTCCAAGGTCAACAGATGTCCCTTGGATAACCATGAGTTGTATTTAAGGCCAAGCTTCTTAGAAGTAGAACAGCCTACAGTCATCAATTATTGAGTTTCTAAAATTAATTTGAAAGTTTGGCCATTAAAAGGACAGAGAATAAATGAATCCTAATGCATTTTAGCGATATACAATTAGAATGGTGTGACTTGATTGACAGCAGTCTAATGTTATTAGCAATTATCTGGTTAAAAAAGGGGGGGTATGTTTCTTCGAAGTCACAATCTTCATTTTTGTACTTGGTAAATTATTAACCATTCTATTAGAAAAATAATGAGGAGCTGCAGATTAAATGGCGAAGGCACAGCTAGTAAAAAAAAATGCCTTTTGACAATTTTGACCTTGGGAATGTGATGGGTGTGGATTTGAAATAGATTGGTTGGTTCCTCATGTAGTACTTTTTCTTGCAACATAAGGTAGGACTCACTCTAAATTCAACACGAGAACAGTAAGACTATTCCATAGTCTAGAATTCAGGACATTATAAATGTATAGGAAATGTCAGAATAAATTTAACCAAATTCAAGAAGTATCTGCTGAAGGACTACTGTGGGCAAAACACTGTACTATAACCTTGAGAACAAAGAGAATATAAGAGCTGGACATTGCCAATGAGGAATTGACTGGCAAGGGAAACAAACAGAAGTATGCTGTAGATGCACAATTCTCTGTGCTACAATATATATAGGTCAAACGAAGTGCCAAATTGTATTTTAGAGAGTAATGATATTATTTAAAAGGTGTGAATTGTGATAATCATTAATTAAAGGAGTTTAAGTAGAAGGAGTAATTGTAGCCAATTAAGAAATACTATAGGAGTGCTTGCAATGAGTAAGTCATGTGCTAGCTATTACTAGAAGAGCAGGTGGAGTACAAAAATGTTCTGCTCCATTTGGTTTACAGTCTATTACTTTCTGGCAAGTCTTTCTCCATCCCTTATTTAGCTATCTTTTCTCTTTTGTCATTAAATACTGGAGTCTCTCAAACTCAGTACTCAGTCATCTCCTTTTCTCAGTCTTTACTTTCTCTGTCTGGAAAATCTCATTCCTTCCCATGGCTTCAATAAGCAGATATTTTACAAATTTACATTTTCAGCCCAGATAGCTCCAGACTCACACCCAATTTCTGCTTCACTGACATTGCTTCTTGGATATCTCAAAGGATTAAAAAAAGAAAAGCACACGCAGACAACTCAAATTATGATTTAATTTCCTTCCACATTTAGACTCTTTCCAAAGTTTGCTAGCTCAGAAAATGGCCTCAATATCCATATGACTTATTCAAGGCAGAGGCAAGCCAGAAAACCAGAGGTTATCTCTGAGGCTGTTATCTTTCTCACTACACCATTCAAGTCATTGTCAAGGCCTGGCAATTTTACCTTCTAAATATCTGACATATGTGACCACTTCTCTCCATTGTACTTCAGTCTATGTCCTTTGTTATGTGAGTTCCTTTGTACTTACTCTTATGAAATCATGTATCTTCCTTCTACTGCCCCAGCTGGTAGTTGGTAGGTACTTGCACCAGGCACAGCTAGTTGTCTACTCATCATTTATCCCTACCTTTTCCCTTAATAACCAAATCTAAATTTTGTTCAGGTATCTGCCCCTTCTTACATGACTCAGTGGAGGATGACCTAATTCTGTCTCACAGTAAATCCCTTTGCCAGTGATTGGTGAAGAGATGGGCACATAACCCAGTTTGGGCCAATGAAACAAAAGGGGATCTGTGCTAGGTAACTTTGGAGATAGTATTTCTCGCTGATAAGAAGAGGATCCAAAAGGAAACAGCTTATTTTCTGCCTCTGCTGACCAGGATGCTGAGACAGCTGCAGTTATCTTGATGCCAGCCTGAAGATGGAGCCTGCCGAAGAGGAGGGCAGCTCTGAGACACCTGCAAGCAGGTGGAGCCACCTTACCACCAAATTTTCCATGAAAGGGGGCAAATATCCGTACTATTCTTTGCCAGTTTGAGGTGAAGATTTTCTAATACTTAAAGCAGAAGCAATCTTAATGGACATAATCATTTCATTCTCAATGAGTGATTGTTTGAATAACATAAAGACCAGTCCCCCAATTAGACTATATCCATGTCTGATTTGCTTACAGTTGGAGTCTCTGTATGGAGAACCACATCTGCACATAGTAGAAATTCAGGGAATATTTGATGAATGAATGAATGTCTTAGACATAGAAATGGTAGGTGAACATATAACAAGAAAAGTAATGATGATGTTTGATCAATGCTAGTGACAGATATGGATGAAAGTTAGGAGGAGCTCTGAAGAGGAATAAACAAGAGTGATCTGGGTGGCTGCAGTGATCTTCTAAAGGAGATAAACTCAGGTGATCTTTAAGCATTAGCTATATTTGGACAGACAGACAAAAATGATGGCAATGAAGGAAGTGTACACTAGGAAGGAATCCAAGGGCAAGAGAGGAGAGTAGGCTTGAGCAGGTTTTGGTCATCACCTTAGCTTGAAATTTGAAAAAGACATTGTGCATTGATGATCAATGTCTTTGAAAGCTACGTACAAAGAATGTAGGCTTGTCCTGAGAGAAGTAGAGAATCCTTAAAGTTTTTTGAGGAGTGTGATGTCACATTCTGTATCTAGCTGGTACTTAACTCCTGGGTGAGGGTGGACCTCAATTTACAATCTCCAATTAGAGAAAGAGAAGGGCCTTGTGTCCATGATTGTGCAATTATACATACAATGAGCAATGTAATTTGAAAAAAAGCCCTTTCATTTTAAGCTTTTAAAAGCATGTCTCCCTAGTTGAAATTGAAAGAATAATTGCATACACGGTGTCTTACCTGTGGGCAGATTTCATAGTCATTCATTTTCAAATATCTGATGTCAGTAATTTAAGTGAGACTTCCAGAACATGATTCCTCTGTGTTACAATGTCGGTCACTCAATAATTTCAAATTGATTCATTGCTATACCTAATGGAAAAAATTATTTTAAATACTCTACCCATTTTCCCTAAGGGAAAATGCTTGGGGGAACCTACAGTTCAATAGTTCTCTTGATGTCATGACTTGATTTTGCATTTCTCTTCAATACATTTTTACGGGATTTGGAATGTCGATTTAAACATCTTCTAATGTGAATTGGGGAAGCCCAGTGTTTTTGAAAGTTAAACTTTCAACTTTCAAAAAGAGACTTACAAATACTCTGTGCCTTAAAAATGGAAATTTCCCAAATAACTTTTTTGAAATGGGTTTATTCGAAGTACAGTTGACCTTGAACAACACAGGTTTGAATTGCACACGTCTGCCTCTTCCACCCATGAGACAAATAACCTATCCTCTCCTTCCTTCTTCTCAGCCTACTCAATGTGAAGATGATGAGGATGAAGACCTTCATGATGATTCACTTCCACTTAATGAATAGAATATATATTTTCTCTTCCTTATGCTTTTTTTAAATAACGTTTTCTTTTCTCTAGCTTATTTTATAGTAAGAATATAGACTATAATATGCAAAATATGTGTTGACCATATATGTTATTAGTAAGGCTTCTGATCAACAGATGGATATTAGTAGTTAAGTTTTGGAGGAGTCAAAAGTTATAAATGGATGCTTGACTGTATGGGGGCCTGTGTTGTTCAAGGGTCAGTTATAGTTACAAATGCTTGCTAATTATTTTAGCCAGTTTCAGGACTTTTTAATACTTGCAATTTGCTACATATTTTTAAAAATATGAATATGATTATATTTCTAGTCATACTTCTTAAAAAATAGTTTGATATATAGAAACTATACTGTGATTATTTTAACTCCTAACTATTTCTCAGACTTTTAGTAGTTTGACTTCTGTAGTGGCAAGTAACAGAATGGGAATTTGGCTAACTTAAGCAAAAAAACTCTAGCGGAGATGGGAGGAGGAGTTTCAGAATCCAAGAAAGAAGCTGAGGCCTTAGGAGAGGAAAGAAGAGGCATAGAAGGGCAAAAAGGGGTTTTCGAGGATGTCAGTGACAGAAAATAGTGTGGTCTCCTAAGGACCCAGCCACAGTGATAAAGTGGCTTCATTCTTTATAATTCATATATGCTTTGGCTCATGATTTGAATTCCAGGGAGAGAAAGGATATTATAATTAGCCTGGTTTGGGTCCCTGCTGATATCTTTCTACCAAGGCTGCAGCCAGGGGGAGTTTCTTCCTCAAGGGAAATCCAGGTGCTCTTTCTAGAGAAAGGTGGTGGCTTATGGATACAACCCAGGCAAAAACACCAGCTGTCACAGCACCCCACACCTTGGGCACTTAGGAGCCATTTCTTTCCAGATTTTTTCTCTCAAGTTCAACCTCCACACTGGCTGCCAGAGTGATCCTTGTAAAACCCCAGATTGACTCTTATTCTTCTTGACTTAATACTCATCAGTGATCCTTTATGGACCTGGTGATTTTTTGGTGTCATTTTCCACCTTTCTCAGCCTGGACCCAATGCTTCAGCCTCATGAACTACTTAGTTCTACACTGCTCTTTCTGCCACTTACCATACCGGGTTACAATGACCAGCTAAAGGGCTTGTTTCCTGTAGGAGAATTCTATCTCGTTCATTCTTATCTCTCTAGGCACTGTATGCCACCTGACTTTATTATAATTTATATTGTTATTTAATTCTTTTTGCTGAATGAATAAATGAATAAATGCAATGTATTTTTCCTTGATGTTCCTTTACATATAACTATGGCAAAACTCGATGTCTGCAATAACATTGTCTTTTTAGAAGCTAACTAGCTTCCAACAATGATGTATTACTGTTCATTCACATTCCTAAAAGGACAATTTTTATTTGGGAGCCTTATTTTCACTGTGAAAAAAACCCTGTTTATTTCTATTTTCTCAGGCTTATTTCTTATGTTTCCTTGCTATTTCAAAAGTATAGAGATGAAGATGGATATATTGCTAGGTATTTTCCTAAAGCAGAAATTGGAAACTTATGGGATGACTTAGAATAACTTAGATTATTGCATGTACTATTTGGTTCTCTCAATACTAGTAATTTCATATTGCTCCTCTTCTACAATATTTACCCCCTGCTTTTTTTTTTTTCCTACTAGTAGCGTATTGTAAGCTCTTGTGAATTTGCTGTAGACTATCACCCCCAAATCCTCTTAAGCCTTTTTGCTCTTTAGAAGAATTCTCAGTTTATGTCTGTGCCTCATAGTATTTTCCCCAAAGTGTATTGTTTTATGTTCTTGTAAATTGAACTCATCACACTTAAACTGGTGTGCCTCTCCAAGGTCTCTGGATTATTCCTTACTGTTGATCTATTTTTTTCACTGTTTATGACTTTCTGCAAATAAGAATAATGTACAATTTATTTTGTGTTTCAGATCATTAATAAGGATATTAAATAGCATGTGCTTCGGTTTTTGCCTTCTGGCATCCTGCGTTTCCTAATTTGATTCTGGCCTGTTAACAGTTATTTTTTATTCTGTCAGGGTTTTGGGTTTTTTGTTATTCTTCTTAAAATATTGTTGTAATATTTTTTAACAGAAAGTAGCTTGTAACTTTTCTCCATTTCAGTACCATGAAGTAGATAACCAAGATAAATTATGTCAAAAGATCCTTTTGATTTCCTCTGGAATATATATGTTCAGGGGGAAGTGTTAGTTGATTATTATATTTATCAAGAATATACTATATTAATAATAGTAATGAACACTTATACAGTACTTCTTATGTTTAAGAACTGCTCTGGGTATTATACATGGAATAGCTCATTTAATATTCACAACAACCCTATGAAGTAGGTATAATTATTTCCTTTATCTTGCAGATTAAGGAACCAAAACACAAAGAGACCTGGTAAATTTCCTAAGTCACATAGCTAGTAAGTGACAAAGCCAGGATTCCAACTCGGGTAGTTTGACTTCGGAATCTGGGCCCTTAACCATTATACTGTACTGGATCCAAACAAGGACTCCTTACGTAAGAGATACTGAAATGAACAAGAAGTGGGTCCTATCCCAAGATGTTTGCAACAGAACACAGTATTTGCAAATAAACAGCCCGTGTCTCCCTCTTCCTCTTTCTTATTCCTCTCTCCAGTCAATCAGCAGTCAACATTTGCCTTCACAACTTTTCTTCTCTCCATCTCCATTACCACAACTTTGGTTCAGGATATAATTGTCACATACTGAGATTTCTACAACCATCTTCTCTACTGATATCCCTGATTCCATTTTGGGCCGCTAAAACTTAGACTCCACTATACGCAGACCGACTTACTTTATAAAAACAGAAAAATGATCTTATATCTTCTCTGCCTAAAGACCTCAGATGTCTCCCTTCTCAGCAGGCATCAAACTTCTCAGCAGGCGTCCAAAATTCCTCTCCCTCCTGTCTTCCCACTTCGTCTCCTGAATTTTACACTCCATGGAATTCATCTTGTGCTCACCTATGTTTAGCCCTTTGAATAAACTACATATTCATTACCTACCACACTAGATTTCCTACTCTTGTCCTAGAATGTTCTGATTGGCCAGATTGGGTCATGTACTCACACCTGGAACTAAAGAGGTGGGAATGAGATGACCCCACACAAAATGCTGGGTGAGGGGGAAAAATAGTAGTAAGTTTCTCCAGGGGAAATAAGGGTTCAATTTTCAGAACAAGGAGAAGTAGATGCTAGTTAGGAAAACATAATAGATGCTTATCTTATATCAACGATTTAAAGGGTATGGAGCATGTAATTGATATCATATAGGGCTTTTTATCTGAAATGTCTCCAAGTACAAAAACTAATTTATACTTTGATTAGTCTCTTCTTTTAAATAATTTTGAATAACTCTTATAACCGATGACTTGAATTTCACCTGATATATAGAGAAAGTGATCTAGGAAGAGGTTAGGTGATTGAAAATCATTAAAATGTCTGTAAGGAAGAAATGTGAATTTTCTTTGCAACAGAGCGTCTTTGAAGCAGTGCATTATTCATATAGAATATTATAACTCAGGAAAGATTCTTAAAATCACTCCTTAGCCGAGGTACAGGTATGGCTCCCCTGCTTATCTGCTTGAGAATTTATCATTATGATGAGACAAGTGTCATGAGTGAACTGGACCCAGAACTGTAAAATTCAGTCAGTCTGTTTTGCTTGAGTTCATCCTAACGCTATGTAGAGGTTATCTAAATGGATGTGGTCAAGGTGCTTTGTCATTTATCATTTGGAAATGCTCACCCATCTCAGGAAGTTCTTAGCTTCATTGGCAAATCAAGTGAGAACCAAAGCTCATTGAATCTGTCCAATCATCCCACTTTTATGCAGAATAAATTTAGGCTTGGGATTGTATATATTCTGCAACAATCAGCTATGTGGATAAACTGTGGACCATTCATTCACTAAGTTTCATAATAGACTTTGCCAGCTCTAGATGTGTCATGTTATTAGCCTCAGAAATGGCTCTTTTGTATACCTAATCCTGAATTGTACCCCACATCTTTAAAATAAAATTAAATAATAATAAAAAAGACTGTAATCCCGCGCCTTTGGGAGGCTGAGGTGAGTGGATTGCCTGAGCCTGTGGGTTCAAGACCTGCCTGGGCAGCGAGACCTCACCTCTACAATAAATCAAAAAATCAGCCGGGCACGGTAGCGCATGCCTGTAATTCCGGCTACTTGGAAGGTTGAGGCGGAAGGATCGCCGGAGCCCAGCAGGCTAGGCTGCGGTGGCCGGGACTGGCCACTGCACTCCAATCTGGGCGACAGAGTGAGACTCCAACTCAAAAAAAAGAAAGAAAGAAAGAAAGAAAGAAATAGCTCTTTTGGTGCCATTACAAAACAAAACAAAACAAAACTCTATCGTGAACTTGAATAATATAGACAGAAAATGAAAAATGTTTAGGGATAAGAAGAGACATGAACATAATGTATGTGCTCAAGTGAGGTATTTGCATGTAGTCAATATTCTCAGACCCTTGAGCATGTCCTGAACAATGGCTTCCATTGTGCTGATTTCTTGCTAAAATAGCATTTGTTCAACTTTTGTGAATGATCCATTGTATTGCGTGGTAAATGATATTAACAGGTATTCTTGAAATTATTGGCATCTTTGTTCAATCTTTTTTAGCTCAGTCTAAACTCTAGATGTGAATAACAGTGGAATATTGAGAATCTGGATGTATCAGAGCAGGTTGGAAAGATACCAAATACTTTTTTAAGGAATAAAGATTGATTGCCGATCCTAGATTTTAAAGACAGTAAAAGGTTAAAGCATTATCTATTTTTTCATGATTTGTGTAAAAGGATGCTTTGATTATTATTGCTGTGTAACAAATTGCCCCCAAATGAAGAAGTTTAAAATAACTGTTTTAGTTTGCTCACTATTTAGTGGGTCAGGAATTAGGGAAACCTTCAGTTGGGCACTCTCATGTGGGATCTCTCATGTGGTGACAACCAGATACCATCTAGGGTTGCAGTCATCTGGAGGCTTGATGGGCAGGACAGCCTCCTGTAAGAATGTGAAGATGCATACGCTCACATGATGGCAGTTGATGTGACTGTTGGCTGAAAGCTCAGCGAGGCTGTCTACCTGAGTGCTTATACGTGGCATCTCCAGCATGGTAGTCTCAGAGTAATCAGATTTCTTACATGGCACTTGTCTCTCTCCAGTATAAGCATGCCAAGAAAACAAAGCAGAAGCTGCATGGCCTCTTCTGACCTAGCTTCAGAATTATGCAGCATTGCTTCCACTGTGTTCTCTTAGTTACAAGCAAGTCACTAAGATGGGTCCAGATTCAAGGGGAGGGGACATAGATCCCACCTCTCATGGGAGGAGTGAGTTAAAGAAGTTGTACTCATACCTTAAAATCATCACAGGGGTCTGCAGTGGGTACTTAGAAAAACATTCCTCTTGGTGCCCAAGATAATTTCTAGGAGTATTCACTGTCCAGATACTTCAACATTCTTCATAATAATGGACATTATGCAGACATGATTTCACCCCAATGTTCCTCTTTGAGGTCTAGCATAAAATACCAATGTATTTTTTCCTTTTTTGAAGCAGAGTCAAGAATTTTATCCCAACTGCTGTATGGGGAGAAGAATAAAAACTGAGAGGTGTTTGGATCTGACTCAAAAAATTGGGATGTTAAATCCACCTGTAATGCAAAACCAATCTTACCCAGTGCTCTGTAAATTTTCTATTGAGTTTGACAAGATTTTATTTTTAACCCAGCAAATGAAAAACCCATTTGAACTACCTCATTCTTAAATAGCCGCATATTATAGATAAATAGAAGCTATAAGTGATATGTTTTCTGCTTTGTAAAATCAAAAGAATACAAATTGTGAAGCATTTTTTATAAGCAATTTTTTTCTATAAACCTTTAATACTAGCAAGTCTGTAAAGGACCATTGCTGACCTAGATTATCCTATGGAAAAATGAAATCTTTTCAAAGACAACATTAAAATTCACATTATTCGGGGTTTTCTTTTTTGTGGGCTTATTATAGACCATGCCTATGGGAGGTCTTTTGCTCCATGGGCAGTAGAATCACTGCTGGGTAGAGCTCAGTTGATCCTATGGTGTTATCCATTATACAGAGGTGTTTGCTAGGTCATTAATAAACTGATAAGGGCTCAAATACCTATTTTCAATTTCATTTCTCTCCTCTAAGAGACAGTCTTTCAGATATAATACTATTTATTAATAGTCTACATATGAAAGTAAGGCACTTGATTCTTCACAATTATGGTGGTGGACTATTACTAGCTCTATGAAGACAGAATCTCAGAGTAGATACGTGTAGGCTTTATTTATTTTTTTATTTTAAAGATGTGGGGCACAATAGCATCCCAATGAATGATGGGTTTTATATTTCAAGCTAGTTAATTAAAATAGGTTGTTGCATTTGTCATCTGCTGAAAGAAAATAATTCTCCTTGACTTAGTATGAGGCAGTTAAGGTAACCATGAATATTATTTAATATTGCTTTTGTTTTCTGGTTCTCAGCTGGAAGGTTCTCTCAAAGGTCCTTCTATTAATGTATTTTCTACCATGCTGATTAAAATGCAAAGTAAAACAAAAAAACAACCTTCTTTCTGTGGTCATTTTTTTCCTACTTTTAAAATGTCAAAATATTTTTAAAAACAGTGATTTTTCTAATTGCAGAGGTAATACTTTGAGCAAAAAGGAGATTAAAAAAACTGTTATCTTACTGCCCTACCTTTATATGTTTATATTCTTTCAATTGATTTCTCTTATATGTGTTATATAAATACTCGTATATGCACAAATTATTTTTTAATAAGTAATTCAGTTTCATAATTCAAAATTCAAAAGGTTACAAGGTGAAAAGTCTTCCTCCTTCAGAAAGTTAGCTGTTTAGCTCCTTTCCATAGAGACCCCAATGTTCTCTAATCTTGCAGAGATGTTTTAAGTTTCAGAGATGTTTTAAGATTCAGATAATTGTATGTTTATATTTTTCTCCCCCCCACCCAAATGGTACCTTAATATTCAAACTCTTCTGAGCCTTGTTTTCATTTACCCATCCATCTTGAAGACTTTTCTATATTAATAAATAAGGCATCTTTTTAAAAAAATGATGTATAGTATTCAGTATAAATATACATAAATATATAAATTATTAGACCAGTTCCCTATTAGTGGCTATTTAGGTTGTTTCCAATCTGCAATGAGAAACTTTGTATATTAGTTTGCTGTGGCTGTGATAACAGAGTTCCATAGTCTAGGTGACTTTAACAACAGAAATTTATTTTCTCACAGTTCTGAGGCTAGAGGTTCAAAATCTAGTTGTCAGCAGGGTTGGTTCCTTCTGAGGACTGTGAAGAAAGGATCTAGTTTTAGATCTTTCTCCTTGGACTGTAATGACCATCTTTTCCCTACATTTTTTCATATGTCTTCTCTATATGGCTGTTTCTCTCTGTCCAAATTTCCCCTTTTTACAAGGACACCAGTCATGTTGGATTAGGGTCCACCCTAATGACCTTATTTTGACTTGATTACCTTTGTAAAGACCCTGTCTCCCAATAAGGTCCCATTCTGAGGTACTAGTCTCAGAATTTCAACATATAAATTTTGAGGTGACACAATGCCACCTAAAACACCTTGTATATATGTTATTTTGCACATAATCAAAGTGTATTTTAGGATAAGTTTATAGATTTTGAAATTTGTAGAATTAGAATCTAGAATTATTCAGTCAAAAAATGTGCATATCAATGTTGCTAGATACTGCTGTATTATCCTCCATACAAGTTGTACTAATTTATAGCTCTCATGAGCTATGGATGAGCATGTCTTCTTCCTCAGCTCCTCACCATACATTGTTATCAAATTTGGAGTTTTTGACAATCTAAAAAATGAAAATGGTTCTTGATGTAGTTTTGATTTGCATTTCCCTTAAATATATGAGGTTGAGTGTCTTTTTACATTCTTAAGTAAAAAAAAGTAGCAAATGCCATTTTGTAACTCTTTTTTTTCTATTTAGCAACATATAATGGATATCTTTCTATATTATTTAATATTTTCCTACAATAATATGATTCTATTGTTTATCTCTAACAAAATTTACTTGATTAATCCCTTACTGTACATTAATGTTTTTGCTTCTAAAATAATGCTTAGATAACTACACAGATAAACCTTTGTGCACAGCTGGGATTGAAATAAATGTTTTTGTTTTTGTAGATAGATTTTTGAAGCTGAGTTAATAATTATTGAATTTGCCGGGCTTAGTGGTTCAACCTGTAATCCTGTGCTTTGGGAGGCCGAGGTGAGTGGATTGCCTGAGCCCGCGGGTTCGAGACCCGCCTGGGCAGGTGAGACCTCATCTCTACATAAAAAAAAATTAGCCGGGCGTGGTAGCACGCGCCTGTAGTTCCAGCTACTTGGAAGGTTGAGGCAGAAGGATTGCTGGAGCCCAGCAGGTTGAGGCTGCGGTGACTGGGAGTGGCCACTGCACTCCAGTCTGAGCGACAGAGTGAGACTCCAACTCAAAAACAAAACAAAACAAAACAAAACAAAAACAACAACAAAATTATTAAATTTATTAACTCAGTCATATTGATGTTCTACCTTTTAAAATTCCTATCCCCTCTACAAAATGTGCTTTCCTATGATTTCAAGAAATCTACTTTTTAGCAGTTGAGGGTGAACTCAGATTTTCTTCTATGCTACATCTCAATTTTCCTATAATAAATTTCATTTGTCTCTGAAATCAACAGTGTCCAGCACAATATACTATATTGTAAAGTAGGGTGGAAGACATTACCATGACAGAATAGTAGGCAGTTGAAGTCTTGTGTCTCTCAACTTATAGATTATATCCATAAGTAGAACTAGGTAGAATAACAGCAACCAACACGTAAAGTGTGCTTGAAATGTGCTCACTCATTTAATCTTTTCAACGAAGATAGGAAAACTCATGGACAGAGAGCAGGGACAGATAGCTATTGCTGCAATAACGCTGTGTAACAAAGAACCCCAAACATCAGTGCCTTACAATAGCAAGCATTTAATTTTGTTTTGCTCATTAATCTACACTTGGCTGGAATTTTGCTGTGTGTGGCTAGTGCCGGCTGAGCTCAAGTTAAACCTACATGTTGGGTCCATATTTATTCCACATTTCTCTCATTCCCATTTGAACCGGCAGCTATCTGCAGACTGGTCTTCTCATGATGAACAGTAGGAATGTAAGAAGCAAATCAAACTGTGCAAGCACATTTAAGACCTCCATTAATATTTCACTGGCCAAAGTGAGTATGTCAGAAACCAACAAGGCAGAGAGGTACATTTCACCGATAATTGGAGAAAATTGTAAAATTTCATGTATAATTCTATTACAGGAGAGTGAAGAATTGGAGCCAATAATCTGGTCCACCATAGACACCTTTGAAGAATAGATGAGCAAAAGACAAATTTCAAAATTTTCATACAGAGACCAAAGTCATTGTTTTCTTATTAATACTGTGTCTGAGGTCTTATAGGGATAAAAGTCCCATAAAAAGCCTTTTGAATTCAAGAGGTATTTAATTTGAGAGGACCTAAAAAAGATTCAAACATTTGAAAGAACAAGTCTACTTATATACTGGTTATACTCTTCTAGGGAAGAAATAAGGCATTTGTACAAATAAATCTATAGCAAGATATAAAATGGTAAGTGTCCTTTAAAGATCAGTTTAAGTGAAAGAGTAGAGAGAACTAAGTAATAATTGGGTTTTCTTGATTTGATCTCTCAGTTCCTAAGTTCTTTTGTAATGAAAAGTATAGAAAAAGATTCCTAACAGTTAAATTGGGATTTAAAAAAAAAATTCTCAGAAACACTACAGATGTATTTTTTATTGTGCAAATTTAAGAAGAGACTATAGGAGCACCACAGTTTTGGAAAAACAGATAAATGTGTTTCTTAGGCCTTCTGTCTTTCAACAAATTGAACAGTCTGGAGTGTCAAATTGAAAATGGGAAAGGAAAAAAATCTGCTACTATGAAGAAAAATACCAATAAAAATTTAAGATAATGATACCCATTATTGAGAAATTTAAAAATCCTTTTAGTCTTTGGATGAAGAAAATGTGAAGTTAGAGAAACAAACACAATAGTATAGATCTTTGGAAATAATTTATTTAGGTCACTTATTTTATAAACTGGAGAAAATCATTTACCTGTGAATTTAGGAAACCATTGTTAATTGTTACTTTTGATATAAAAAAAATTGCAGTTTGAGAAAAATTTTTTTAGCAATAATCTCACTTTTTTGTTGTATTATTTTGATGACAATATCTAAAAGATTATTTTGATGGTGAAACAAATATCTATTAAAGCTGAGATAGAGTACATTTCTATACAGTTTATTTCAAAAATTGAGACAGATTCTTAAGAAATATTATTTTAGGCCAGGCCCTGTGGATCAGCCTGTAATTCCGCGCTTTGGGAGGCCAAGGTGAGTGGATTGCCTGAGCCCGCGGGTTCGAGACCCACCTGGGCAACTTGGCGAGACCTCATCTCTACAATAAATAAATAAATAAATTAGTCAGGCATGGTAGCACGTGACTGTAGTTCCAGCTACTTGGAAGGCTGAGGCAGAAGGATCACCAGAGCCCAGCAGGTCGAGGCTGTGGTGGCTGGGAGCGGCCACTGCACTCCAGTCTGGGCAACAGAGTGAGACTTCAACTCAAAAAAAAAAAAGAAAGAAAAAAAGAAATATTATTTTACCTTTAATGATATAGGTATTTGAATCTATTTTTTTCAACAACTTGCTAAGATTTTTATAGCCTATATGAGAGTAATAGTGAATGAAATTAGTAAGCAATGGTACCAGTAAACTCATGTAATGCAAAAGAATTTCAGCACAGGAGGAAAATTTTGGGTGCAGCTGAGTTAAAAGTGTCCATATCAGTTTGATGTGTTCTAATGTGTTAAAAAAAGAATGCAAAAACAATCTAAATGGACAAAGACAATAATATAATAATTTAGGATTCTGATTACTATGCTGTAGGAGGACTGAACTTCCTTGTCTGATTAATTCAAAGTTCACACATGCTTATGGATGATTCTTTCAGGTAGAAATGTTTTCAAAAGATGAAGCTTTTGCAGTCACGGAAAGAGCATGAAATTTAATCTTCCAAGGCATGGTTTTGAGTTCTAACTTCGTTGTTTATTAGGGAGTTACTTATCTTCTCTGAGACTTACTTTTCTGTTCTATAAAATAGTGATAACATCAACTGCAAAAGTTGTGATAAGGGTGAAATGTGATAATTTTATATATAATAATATAAATATAATTATGCAATGTATAGTATACAATATAATATAATTTATAATTATGTCATATAAGATATGAATATAACATAATATTGCCTCATATATGAGTATTCAATAAATCATATTATTATAACTATTTTCCATCAAATACATGACACTTTAAGAAACATTTTTTAAATTTAAAAATACATAGACTGTGATATGCTTCTGAGTCAATTAAGTCAATTGAGTCAATTGCACAGGTTTTCACAAAAATGTAAGTGTAAGATACAGTTACCAATGCAAGAAGAAATAGAGAAAAGGGTAGTACATCTGTGAAACAATCAGTGTATTAGTTATCTATTGCTGCATAGCAAATTATCCCAAAATTTATCACATAGAACAACAAACAATGATTATTTCATTTTCTGTGGTTTCAAGATTAGGAAGTAACTTAACTGGGTGGCTATGGCTCAGGGTATCTCATGATATTTCCATCAAGACATTGACCAGGGCTGTAGCCATTTAAAATTTTGTCTGAGGCTGGAGTGCTTTGTTTACAGGAAGCCAATGGTTTGTTGGTAGAGGCCTCAGTTCCTCATCACGTGGACCTCTCCAAAAGGCTGCTTGAGTGATTTCTTGACGTGGCAGCTGGCTCACCCTGTAGGGGAAAAATTGTAACTGTATTACAAAAGGCAGATTAGAGAGAGAAATACAAAGAAAAATTTATTAAAGAAGATGGTGATATCTTCTCACCCCGGGGGCTGCGGACCCCAAAATTGCAGCCTGCTCTTCATATGGAGCTCGGCCGTTGCCACTGCTGGGGCATCGCAGCGGACTGGACAGCCATTGCAGTGCAGACGCCGCCGCTGCAGCCGCAGCAGCTGCCACCGGTTAGCACATCACACCACCCGGGTCGGTGACGATCCACGACTTCAGTCCTTGAAGCCCCTTCAGGGAAGATCTGCTGGGATCACTGCCACCTCTCCTGCTACCTAGACGTCCTGCCTGCCGTGAGTCTCCTGCCTGTGCCCTGAGGCAGGCATCCATCTTTAGTCTCACTGGTTCCTGTCCGGCCCCACCCCCTCTGGGGTGAGCAGCTGAGATAGCACCACCTGCTGGCGATTCAAGGTAACAACACTGAAACAGGAGAAACAAGCTTGAAAAGGACATAGGCCAGAGTGGTGAACGGAGGGTGATCTGAACTGTCCTTCACAGCAGACCAGGGGCAACTGACCCTAACTGCAAACTAATTTACCTGCTTGAAAAGAAAGCTAGAAATCAGAACTGAAAGAACATTGGACTTAAACGAAAAGTCTCAGAGTGTGCTTCATTGATTCTGTTAGTTTAATGACTTAATTCTATTCCTACTGTTTGTTCCTTTTTTCCCCCCCTCTTCCTTTTCTTCTCTTTTTTTCTCTCTATAAACCATATCTTTGTACAGAGGAACAGCACACCAATAAGGTGGTTGGTTAGCTTGAATGTTAGCATCACTATATGTTTTTTTTTTTGTATGGGAGTTGGATCGTCAGTAGCTGTGGTCTATTGTTTTTATCTGTTTCAGTATAGGTCTCTCTCTCCATTTGTTGGCACATGTTTGTTTCCCCCCTTACTTCTCTATCTCCCCACTCCCCTCTTCAACCCACTGTCTGCTCCATTCTCTTCCCTCTGCTAACCACATTTTATTTTAGGGAGTAAACCTACAGCCCCACTGCATGGACAGATTCCAGAGCAGTGGAAAGTGGGTTCCAGATTATCCACACACCTGTCAGCAAATACCAGGACCTACAGATAGATTTTGAATCACAACTCCCCCCTTAAGTAAATCTCAAAACTGCAAAAAGGACCACCCCCAACCTACAGTGAAACTCCAGAATTGAACAAAGTAAGAGGGCAATACATAAAGAATAGGAGATTGAACAAACAGAAGTAAAACCAATCCCTTTACCCCTGAATAACAGAATTAAAGAAGATGGTGACATGGAGGGAAGGAAAAAGTAGGGAGGGGGAAAAACAGCACAAATGAAGAAAAACCAAAAGAAGAATATAGG
>NW_007233468.1:0-892 GCF_000164805.1 Carlito syrichta | reverse complement strand
AACCTACGCTGCCACCAGACCACCTCTACAAGAAACACTTAAGAAAGTACTGAACACAGAAGAAAAAGAAAAAGGAACAGCATTCTTCACAAGAGTACAGCCAAAAGATTAAAAACACACATGAGTCAACTCCAGAACCCAAGAAAGACAACAAACAAACAGGAACGATTCTGTAAGAACCTTATGACAGGGATCAACTCTTGCATTTCAATTATTAGCCTAAATGTGAATGGACTGAATGCATCACTGAAAAGACATAGAATGGCAAAATGGATAAAATATCATCAGGCAGCATTCTATTGCCTTCAAGAGACTCACCTCACTAGAAAGGACACCCACAGACTCAAAGTAAGAGGATGGGAAACAAACTTTCAGGCGAATGGATAACAAAAGAAAGGAGGAGTAGCGATCTTAATTTCAGACAAAATACCCTTCAAGCTACTAAAAATCCAAAAAGATACAGAAGGCCACTACATAATGATAAAAGACTCAATCCATCAAGAAGAAATATCTATCCTAAACATATATGCACCCAACATAGGTGTGCCAACTTTCATAAAGCAACTTCTTGGAAAACTAAAGAAAGATATTGACTCCAACACCATCATAACTGGGGACTTTAATACCCCACTCACAACCCTAGACAGACCATCAGAACAAAAAATCAGCAAGGAGATCCAGAACCTCAATGTGACTCTGGACCAATGGACTTAATTGATACCTACAGAACACTCCATCCAAAGACCACAGAATACACATTGTACTCATCACCGCATAGAACATATTCTAAGATCGACCACGTAATTGGCCATAAATCAAGCATAAGCAAATGTAAAAGGACCGAAATTCTACCAAGCACCTTCTCAGACCACAGTGGAATAAAAATAAACAT
>NW_007233467.1:0-7822 GCF_000164805.1 Carlito syrichta | reverse complement strand
CACGGGCTCAGACAATCCACTCACCTCAGCCTCCCAAAGGTGCGGGATTACAGGCTGAACCACCGAGCCAGGCCCAGCCTATATTCAAAAGGAGGAGAATTAGAATCTATCTCTTGCTGGGAGGTGTGTCAGAGTGTCATATTTCAAAGCCACTTCATCTGCCCTTTGATCATAAATTATTTATATTTTTCCCACTTGCAAAATCTACTGATTTCTTTTCAAGGCTCCTAAAGTGTCATCTAATACATTGCAGCTTCAGGCTCAGATATGATGACCAAGATCTTGCTATCTAAATCAAATTCAGGTGTAGATAAGGCTATCAGATATGGTTCCTTGAGTCCCATTGCTTTCACCCTGAAGACCTGTGAACTAAAGGCATAAAATGTAGCTGGGCTTGGTGGCTCAACCTGTAATCCCAGCACTTTGGGAGGCCGAGGCCAGTGGATTGCCTGAGCTCACGGGTTCGAGACCAGCCCGGGAAACTTGGTGAGACCTCATCTGTACAATAAAGTAAAGAATAGCCGGGCATGGTAGCGCATGGCTGTAGTTCTCTACTCATAAGGCTGAGGCGGAAAGATCACCGGAGCCCAAGATGTCGACACTGGGATGGCCATGAGCATGCATGCCACTGCATTCCAGCCTGGGGGAAGGCGTGAGACTCCAACTCAAAAGAAAAAAAAAAAAGACACTAAGTGTCTCCCTCATCCCAAGTCCATCCAGTAAGCAACAGTGATCAACAGGCGTAAGATAACCACTATAGTGATCCCAAGTCCATCCAGTAAGCAACAGTGATCAACAGGCGTAAGATAACACTCCTATTCAAAAATAACGATGGAAGGAGGACAGTAGTCACTGGCCCACGAAAGTTCTGAGATCCAACCAAGCAGAATTACCAGTTCTGTACCAGAGGGCTCAGCCCTGATGCCCAGAATAGTTCTCTATAGCTCTTGGTTTGACATTTGAAATCTTCCTTTTCCATAAAATGTGTTCTGGGCTGAATGATTTCTCAGTTTGTTTCCTGCCCATAGAAGTTTGGTGGCCCAAAAGCTTCTTTTCATTTTGTACTGGCACTGTCCCTTTTAGTCCAAGATGACAGTGTTTCTGAATATAAAATTTTCTTTAAAATGTTGCCAGGCTTGGTGGCTCAGCCTGTAATCCCGCGCCTTTGGGAGGCTGAGGTGAGTGGATTGCCTGAGCCCGCGGGTTCGAGACCCGCCTGGGCAGCGAGACCTCATCTCTACAATAAATCAAAAAATCAGCCAGGCGTGGTAGCGCATGCCTGTAATTCCAGCTACTTGGAAGGCTGAGGTGGAAGGATCGCCGGAGACCAGCAGGTCGAGGCTGCGGTGGCCGGGAGCGGCCACTGCACTCCAGTCTGGGCAACAGAGTGAGACTTCAACTCAAAAAATAAAAAATAAAAAATAAAATGTTGTAGATTTCCTGTGACTCTCATGGGAGGGAAATTTTAGTCTATTGGAGAAAAGCTACTATTATACGTTGATAGAATAGGTAAAGCCTTCTCTAGGACAACACCTTTAAGATTTTCTCAGAAGGCCTTTTGTTTGCAAGGGTCTGTAAGGCACAACCTTAAATCTCTTTTGAAGTTTAAATTACTCGTGGGCAAACTAAAGCCATTGAGCAAAGATATTTTTTTTTTAAACATTCTTAAAGGGTTATGAAAAGAATGTGCAACAGAGACTGTATATGGCCTTCATAGCCTAAAATATTTATCTGGTCCTTTGAAGAGAATGTTTCCCAATCCTTGGTCTAAATAAAGGTTTAATCCTCAGGCTATGTTCCCATGATACTGCCTTGAATTTAACCTTTGCCCAGAGGGCATTTTTTAATTTGAGAAATGTTTGCTATATGAGGAGGCTGGAAATAAGAAACAGTTTAATTTTTGGACCTAGCAAGTCCTGCCTCCTTTATATTTCTTCTATATTCTGCTTGAAAATTATGTAATCCCTTCTTTAGTTTATCTCTCTGTCTGTACATTATGATACGCAACTAAAAGAAACCAGTGGACATACCATGGTCTGCCTGCAAATCTTGTGTAGTCTATCAGTTCATTGGTTATATTTTCTGTTTTCCACACTACTGCAGATGATAACTTTGCTAAATTTTCTCCACCATTATTACCCAATACAGTTCTTCTTTCCTTCAGCTTCCAGCAACACTTTCCTCATTTTCTTTTAAGCCAAGAGTCAGAAACCTTTTCCTGTAAAGGACCAGATAGTAAATATTTTAGGCTTTTTGAGCCATATGATCTCTGGCATACTTAGTATGTAAACTAATAGGTGTGGCTGTGTTCCAGTAAAACTTTATTTGCAAAAGTGGACAGCAAGTTGAATTTAACTTGCAGACTGTAGCTTGTTGATCCCTGTTCTAAGTCTTTATGATATCCTCCTTGAGGCTTTTACTAACAGTTTCCTCAAGATCCTCTAGGCTTTGGCTGATACTCTCAAGGCCCTTCTTGCTTTCTCTTGCTGTCCAATCCCAAAGCTAAACATTTTAATTTTTTGTTATGGCATAACACAAAATCTACTCCCTGTGCCGAAATCTATGTTGATTATGTATTGCTGTGTAACACAAAGTTTAGCTGTGTAAAACAGAACTCCTTTTTATTTTATGTTCTGATGTTTGGCTGGGCTTGACTAAACAGTTCTTTCTTAAGGTTTCACATAAAGGTGTAGTAGATGGCAGCTGGGGCTGAAATCCTTTAGAAGCCTTCCTCATCCTCACCAGCATGTCCTACATGATTAGAGACAGATGATAGCTGGGTCTGGAGTCCACATCTCAAAGGATTCCTCATTCACATATCTGGTGGCTGGGCTGGGAAGACTAGAACAGCTGGTGCTCCCAGACATCTCTCTAATCCAGTGAGACCTTATTGGGTATCTTACATGGTGCCTTAGGATTCCAAAGGTGCCGGAGAGAGTGTCTGGCAAAAGTTTTATCACCTTTTATGACTAGCTTCTGAGGTTGTTCAGTGTCCTTCCTGTTGCATTCTCTTCATGGGGGCAAGAACTAGACTCTTTTGATGGGAGAAGAATTAGATATCTTTTGATGGGAGAAGGATCAAAGAATTGGCAAACATGTTTTAAAACGCAAAACACCCACACACCTATTGACAAGTTTTAGAAGCTAGAATATAGTGGGTCAGGCCTTCTCTTCCCTTTTCACTGAGCAGGGGAATGAAAGATGGCCTCTCTCCTTTTAAATATTCAAGAATGGGTTTGTTGAGAGCTGTGGAAGGAGACTTCACAGTAACAAAGGCCTCTTTTCTTCAGCAGAGACAGGACCCAGGAGCTTTGGACTGGCATTCTAGTTCCTCTCTCTTACTCTTTTTGTATTAAAGTAGGCATAATGGTGCTTCTAGCTCAAAAGAGAAAAGCAAAAAGAGACAAAAAAAGTCTCTGAAACTATGAAACATTTTACCATTTAGACATTTGTCTGAATTCACAAGTACCCTCTTTTTATGGGTTAAAGAGTGTGTGTGCCTGTTTGTCATTCACACTTTGAGCTGAATTACTTTTGTTAGCTTTCTTGAATTCTGTGGGGATAGCCGGGCTCGATGGCTCAGCCTCTAATCCCACACTTTAGGAGGCTGAGGTGAGTGGATGGCCTGAGCTTGCGGGTTGGAGGCCCGCCTGGGCAACTTGGCGAGACCTCGTCTCTACAACAAATCAAAAATTAGGTGGGCGTGGTAGCACGCGCCTGTAGTTCCAGCTACTTGGAAGGCTGAGGCGGAAGGGTCGCCGGAGCCCAGCAGGGCGAGGCTGCGGTGGCCGGGAGCATGCCACTGCATTCCAGTCTGGGCAACAGAGTGAGACTCCAATTCAAAAAAAAAAAAAAATTCTGTAGGGATATTCCTAAGGGAAATTTTGAAAAGTGAGTAGGTGACTGAAAAAACTTTTAAACTTGGGAACTCTAGAACAGGTGATAAAACAGATTGTAAGATTGAAAAGCACTAGGGAATGGTCTTGAGAACTGCCCTACTGCCTGGCCCCATCTCTAAAGACTTTGCTCACCCTGTATGGTGACCTGGCTCTGGAGACAAAATAATTCATAAAAATTGGGGCATTTTATGATGTGTGTGTGTAGAAACTTGTGTTTTATGTTCTTTCCATTTTGTTTTCTTTTTCTTCCCATTTTGCTTGTTTACCTTTCTTTCTGGATTTGTACATCATGAGTCAACTCATATTCTCTGATGACCTGAAAAAATATATATATATAGCTTAGCAAATAGGAAGTAGCTATAGAAATAACTGCCTGTCATATTATTCTTCCCACTTCTGTAAGAAAGAAATGCCTGTATTTAATTATTCACCTGTTATTTTTATTGGTATCCAGATCTATATATTGCTGAATTTGAGGTAGAGGGAAAAATCTTTTATGAAAGCTAATTTTAAAAAATGACTCAGTTATTTTTTTACTTAGTATTTGAAAAATACTCCTACAAAGCTTTGACAGACTGCCTACAAATACATGCTGATTTGTGGTGTGATAAGAACCATGAGAAGAGTTAGAAAAGAAAGTTTTGGAATGAGTTACATTATAGAAAGGAAAACAATGTATGTACATGCCTATCTTGAACTGCTGAAAATCAGAAGACTTCACTGCAGCCCCTTAACTTCGGTCAGAATTTGGAAGAAATTTTGGGTTTAGCATTCTGTACCTTTTCAGTTGCTTTGTTTTGTCTGCATTCTTTTTTTCCCCTCCAACTGACAACGTTACCCTCTTCTCCCAAAGTTCCTGAGTGGTTTAGAGGGAGTAGAGGTGGGGAGAAAAAAAGGGAGTAGAGGTGGGGAGAAAAAAGAGTTAAATTTTCTTGCTTTTAATCTGCTAGTATTGCCTAAATAATTTCAGCTAGATGGAAAGTTATCTTTTAGAATATTTAATGCATGATATGCTGCATGTGTTAATGCGTTCATTTTAAGAATTTCAGTATAGTAGCATGGATTTATGAATGACATGAACTGCAAATCATTTCCAATCTAAATTGCTCTGTTCATTTTGGGGCAAAATAATTACTTACTAGAACAGTGCTTTTCTGACATGTTACAAGTCTAGCAGGGTGTCGGAGGCATTTGAATGAATGCTGAGTGTAAAGATTTTTGGTATAACTTGATTTTTTTACTCTTCTTTCCTGAGAGTGTCAGGAGATTATTTTGATCCTGCGTGAGGAAAAAAGCTGCTTTGTGAAACCAGTAATTCCACAGAGACTAGTGGTATTAGAGATATTTTTAAATTTGGGGCTTAGATAGCCAGAAGGTCTGAGCATTGATATACCCTTTCCTTTTTGTATTAATGAATTTAAAATATGTTGTTGATTTAATGTTTAGTTCATGTATTGATTTCTAGTTTGGGCTTCTTTAAACTGTGTGTGTACATATTTGAATCAAGTGAGTTTGTTAAAAAATGGCTACTCATTTTGTCCTTTCATCTCATCAGTAGAAGACAGCTATTATTTTGAAAACAGCAGATTTATTTAACATTCTTATGAAAGTACGATGTGGACTGGCAAAAATCTTTTGGATGAAAAACATTTGTCAAATGTAGATTTTTAGTCCAGTGTGATAATGTACCATCTATTTTATTGGTCTGCAGCTAACAAAAGTAGTTCAGTCAAAAGATTCTAAGCATTTCTGAAATTATGAAGCTTCTGCTTTTGAGAATGTACTTTATATTCACTATGCATCATGAAAAAAAGCAACTGAAAATATAATTGCACAGATTTCTTTCTTTGTTTTTTTTTTTAATTGAAGTCTCACTCTGTTGCCCAGGCTGGAGTGCTGTGGCACACTCATGGCCACCTCAGCATCGACCTGCTGAACTCATGAGAGTTCTGCCTCAGCCTTCCAAGCAACCGGAACTACAGGCGTCCACTACCATGCCCGGCTAATTTTTGCTTTATTGTAGAGACGAGGTCTTGCCAAGTTGCCCAGACTGGTCTGGAACCTGTGGACTCAGGCAATCCACTTGCCTTGGCCTCGCAAAGTGCTGGGATTACAGGCTGAGCCACTGAGCCCAACCCAAAGATTTCTTTTGTGAGTTGTTGGCTCTTTTGTGAATGACCAACTTCAACAATGACTATGCTTCTTAGAGTTCTAACTTTTTGGAACTGGAAAGAGACAAGGCATGAATTTTGTCTGACCTTCCTTAAATATAGATGGTTAGAAAAGGATGTTGTGGCCGGGCTCAATGGCTCAGCCTGTAATCCCAGTACTTTGAGAGGCTGA
Source organism: Carlito syrichta (assembly GCF_000164805.1). NCBI lineage: Eukaryota > Metazoa > Chordata > Mammalia > Primates > Tarsiidae > Carlito > Carlito syrichta. Next base: position 1,580 of record NW_007233467.1, on the reverse strand, counting down.
AGGTGAGTGGTTTGCCTGAGCCCGCGGGTTTGAGATCCACCTGGGCAACTTGATGAGACCTCGTCTCTATAATAAATCAAAAATTAGCTGGGCGTGGTAGTGAGCGCCTGTAGTTCCAACTACTTGGAAGGCTGAGGCGGAAGGATCACTGGAACCCAGTGGATCTAGGCTCCGGTGACTGGGAGCATGCCACTGCGCTCCACTGGGTGACAGTGAGACTCCAACTCAAAAAAAAAGAAAGAAAGAAAAGGTTGTTTCTTTCCCTTTTGCATTAAAAATTTTATTTTCCATAGTATTTACCACATGTTATATTTATTATTACAGGATAGAAAATAGGCAAAATAGTGATTGTTATACAAATATAAAATGAGCACTGGCTGGGCACAGTGGCTCATTCCTGTAATCCCAGTACTTTCGGAGGCTGAGGCAGGAGGATTGCTTGAACCTAGGAGTTCAAGACAAGACTGGCCAACATAGGAAGACCTCGTCTCTACAAAAAATTTAAAAATTAGACAGATGTGGTAGCACACGCTACCTGTTGTTCCAGCTACTTGGGAGACTGAGACAAAAGGATCACCTGAGTCCAGGCGGATGAGGCTGCAATGAGCCATGATTGTGCCACTGCACTCCAACCTGAGCGACAGAGTGAGACCCTAACTCAAAAAAATAAGTGAACACATGCATGTAAAAGATGTTATTTAATTCATTAACTAATGGAACCAGTACAATGTTAGAGTGGTTAAAAGGAGACCAAGAATGCTTAAAATCCTCTTACAACTAAATATAAAACTGGCTTTTTCCAGAGGGAGAAAGTATTCTCCCTTCCATTGGACAGAATTTATTTGCATGTGTATGGACAAAATCCTTTACATTGGTACCAGTTATTTACAGATTTATAAAATACTAGCTCAAAGACCATGAAGGCTGAAAATGCTGTAGAATCAGATAACTAGTAATCCTTCTGGTCCACTTTAAAGTCTTTCAGAGTTTTTCCTATGTAATGAAAGTGTCGGTGACCAGCACTGACCAAGGGTGGGTCAGGACCCGCACCAGAGAATCTGGATGGCGAGAAGAGACTACTCGGAGGCAGTTCTTCTGGGAATAGTCTGATCAGGACTGAAGCCAAATTTTATTCGGACTCCTTCCAACTTATATACCATTTTCTATACCCTCCAGCAGTGTGATAATCACTTACTGGGGGCGTACAAGTTCCGTGCTTTACAAACTATGCATCACAAGACCACCACGAGATCTGCAATTTCCAAGCAAACAATTCGAATTCCATGATGCCTGCCATGCTTACATTAAGGTCACAGGTGCACAATTTCAATACAAATCGTTCAAAGTGTTTCCCATAATGTTCAATGAATCATTCATATTACACTCTTTGTTCTATACCCTGATTGATACAAAAAACTTTTCTAAGTTAACTCTAGGTTCAATCCAAGTTCACTGACTCCTAATATTTTTAACGATTAATATTATCAACACTATACTATAATCTATAAGTTTAGTAAAATGACTTAACTGTCAGTTATACTATTAACCTATTATGATTTTAACGTAATGCCTTATAACTC
>NW_007233466.1:15211-35100 GCF_000164805.1 Carlito syrichta | reverse complement strand
CTTTCCTAGCCTGAAGGGTTTCTGTGGATAAATCTGCTGCTATTCTAATTGGTCTTCCCTGGTAGGTAGTCTGGCCTTTTTCTCTTGCTACCTTCAGGATTTTTTCTTTTATAGCTACTTTGTTTAGGCGAATTATTATGTGTCTGGGAGTTGGTCTTCTCATTTGTTGTCTTGCAGGGGTTCTCTGAATCTCTTGTGTTTGAATATTTTCATCCTTGATGAGATGAGGGAAGTTTTCTTGAATGATTTCATGAAATGCTTGTTCCAGTGTGGCTTCTGTTTCTCTCTCTGCCTCAGGAAGCCCAATTACTCTTAGGTTTGGTCTCTTGAAGTGATCATTCATCTCTTGCAGGTTTTGTTCTGTCTTTTTGAGCTTCTTTTCTATACTTTTGACAGTTTGGGTTAGTTCTGTGTTTTGGTCTTCGAGCTCTGAGATTCTTTCTTCTGCTTGGCTGATTCTGCTTTCCATGCTTATTAGTCTGTTATTCATTTCCATCACAGTATTCTTTACTGCTGTTATTTCTGACACCAGCTCCTTCCTATTTTCCTCTTGTCTCTCCTCAATTTTTAAAATTCTCTCCATTAATGTCTTGATGTCTTCGTTTGTTGCATGTGACCAGTCATTCTGGGGGCTCTTCAATGTTTGTGTTCCAGAATCTGTTTTCTCAGTGTCTCATCTCCCAGGGGTCTGTGTGAGACCTATAATCTTCTTTTGGTTTTTCTTTATTTGTGCAGTTTTTCCCCCCTCCCTATTTTTTCCTTTCCACCACATCACCATCTTCTTTAATTCTGTTATTCAGGGTAAACGGATTGGTTTTACTTCTGTTTGTTTAATCTCCTATTCTTTATGTATGCCTTCTTACTTTGTTCAATCCTGGAGTTGCACTGTAGTTGCACTGTAGGTTGCACTGGGGGTGGTCCTTTTTGCAGTTTTGAGATTTACTTAAGGGGGGGAGCTGTGATTCAAAATCTATCTGTAGGTCCTGGTATTCACTGACAGGTGTGTGGATAATCTGGAACCCACTTCCCACTGCCTTGGAATCTGTCTGTGCAGTGAGGCTGTAGGGCTACTCCCTGAAATAAAATGTGGTTAGCAAAGGGGAGAGAACAGAGCAGACAGTGGGTTGAAGAGGGGGGTGGAGAGGTAGAGGAGTAAGAGGGGAAACAAACGTGTGCCACAAATGGAGAGAGAGACCTATACTGAAACAGATAAATACAATAGACCACAGCTACTGATGAACCAATTCCCATACAAAAAAAAAATAAAACATTTATTGATGCTAACATACAAGTTAACCAACCAACTTATTGGTGTGCTGTTCCTCTATACAAAGATATGGTTTACAGAGAGAAGAAAAGAGAAGAAAAGGAAGTGGGAAAGAAGAAAAAAAAAAAGGAACAATACAGTAGGAATAGAAGTAAATCATTAAACTAACAGAATCAATGAAGCACACTCTGAGACATTTCATTTAAGTCCAATGTGCTTTCAGTTCTGATTTCTAGCTTTCTTTTCAAGCTGGTAAATTAGTTTGCAGTTAGGGTCAGTTGTCCCTGGTCTGCTGTGAAGGACAGTTCAGATCACCCTCCATTCACCACTCTCTGGCCTATGTCTTTTTCAAGCTTGTTTCTCCTATTTTGGTGTTGTTACCTTGAATCGCCAGCAGGCGATGCTATCTCAGCTGCTCAACCCAGAGGGGGTGGGGCCAGACAGGAACCAACAGAGACTGGAGCTGGATTCCTGCCTCAGTGCACAGGCAGGGGACTCACGGTGGGTAGGATGTCTCGGTCGTGGGAGAGGTGGCAGCGATCCCAGATCTTCCTGAAGGGGCTTCAAGGACTGAAGTCGTGGATCGCCTCTGGCCCGAGTGGTGCGATGTGTCACCGGCGGCGGCTGCGGCGGCTGTGGCTGCGGTGGCTGCGGCTGCGGTGGCTGCGGCAGCGACGGCAGTGGCGGCGGCGTCTGCACTGCAGTGGCTGTCCCGTCCGCTGCGATGTTCCAGCGGGGAAAACGGCCAAGCTCCATATGAAGAGCAGACTGCGATGTTGGGGTCTGCAGCCCCCGGGGCAAGAGCCAGAGACCCACTGCAGTTCTCCTTTGCACAGGGTTTCACAGACCAGGTTGCCCCGTCGCCATCTTGCCAGAAGTCCCTGGTTAGTTTTTATTTGAAAGGCAGGCTTACAGACAAGTTGTTTGCCATCTCTAGGAATTAGCTAACCCCAGTCAAGCGAGGGGTGCTGAAGGCACTAGAGCCTGGCTCCTAGCCACTGTTCTTTCTAGACTTAACTTTTGCTCTCTCGCTCTAATACCTGCACCCCAGCCTCATACCTAAGGGAGAAAACACAGGCCTCACCCACACGCAGACCCCAAATTCCCCTAATCAATTTTATTATTTTTAAAATGAGTTTTCTGATTTGGTATTAACATTTTGTAGTTTTCATAAAATAAATCAGAAAAGTTTTCACCTTTTTATCAGGATTGAAATATTTTCAGTACCATTGGCATATTCTATTCTTAAGAGGATATATAAAGCTCAACTGTGAAACCATCTGGTCCTGGTGCTTTGTTTGTCTCTCATTACCTTCCAGTATCTGCTATGGTAACTGGTGTATTAAAGTTCTCTTATTACTGGGTTTTCTAATTTTAATTTTGCTGGAAAATCATTCATTGAGATTTTAAAATATTTTGTTATAGAGTTGCGTGTAATACTTATTTATAATTATGTTAACTGTATCTATGATTTTAGGGGTGTTTCTCATTCCTTTCAAAGAACTAGTTTTTGGATTTATTCGCTTTTATTTTAATAATTTTTTGCTTTTTCTTATCAAATCATTCTTTCTAGTTTTTCAAAACTTATTTTATTGTAACATGGAAACTTTCTTAAGATCCCAATAACCTAGTAATAAGTTTTTGTTGTTGGTGGTGGTTAAATCCACTAAAATTGATTTTTATTGTTTACAACTAGAATCCATAATTCAAGTTGCCAGGAACTGTCTAAGCAGGATGAAAGGAGTAATACATGAAGAAAGCAAGGAAAAAAACTCATAAGTGAAGTGAAAAATTCTATTGATTGGAGAATGTATCAAAGAGGTGGAAGGTAAGAAGAACGTACTCTTCATCTTTTGAAACAGTGTTATTCTACTTTTTAAAAATTATTGCCCCCCTAAAAACATCAAACTAATGGATTATTTATAGTTTAAAATTAAACTAAGTTTCTTTCCAACAAGAGAAGCTAAATATTAAGGAATGAGGTGTTGTCAGATGGGGTTGAGCTTTGGAAGATCCCGCACTTTCACAAAAAAATTTTTTTTTCACCCATTCGTTACTCCTCACAACGATTTTTTCTCTCTTGGGAGCAATATCATCTCTACCAAGAATTCATGCTTTGGATATAAGATATAAGGGAACTTTCTTCCACAGTGGGTTATTTCAGATATTCAGAAAGAGAAATATCTAAGGTTCCAGAGCAAATTAAAGATTCATGGGCATTGGCAATTTTGAGGAATCCTTTTACAGACCCCCAAAAAAGAAGAGACAAAATCTCTGGTATTTGCTAATAGGTCTGAAGGCAACCAAATGTAGATCTGTATCAGCTCCGCAGAGATTAGGCTATTTGTCTGAGATTTAATGGAAAGTCAACAATGACTCAGATGGAATAGCTTGGCCATCAGAAGTAATGTGAAGTATGCCTTCAATGATTCTGAAGACTGCTAGGAAACCAAAAAAGCTAGTTTCTTTTTTTTCTTTGAAGGCCTTGAATCTGTGAGATAAAGGAAGATATTGGAAACAAATATTTGCCACAGAGGTGGTAGCAAAGGACAGGATTTATTTAACTTATTGTTATTATGGTTGATAAAGCAATGCCATCTTGAAATTTGAGGTATGAGATCCAAATTCTAGATATTATGGATATGGACAAAGAAAGACTAGTAATAAAAGAAGTTTCTAGAAATCTAATAAGGAAAAAAGAAAAGTTTTAGAGAGATATTTACCCTCTCCTGTGTATACCAGTACACATAGTGAGGACAAAAAAGTGAACTTGAAATTCAATCAATCTTACCAATGTCACTAAATTTAATAGGGGTACCTTTTAACAGGTATGTAAGACCTTTTCAAAGTCTTGTATCCAGGAAACAAGATAGGAGATAGCACTGCGGGTCAAGAAGGGCAACTAGACTGGTTTGGGGCTTGTTTGTCTTTGGATCCATCCCTTGCTTTTCCCCAACTCTGCTCTATAATATAAGGTGCCTGACTCTCACATCCTGCACCTCTCAGGCTCTCCTGTCTTCCAGTTGGGGTTTGTCCAACGGAAAGCACTGGTGGGAGACTGGAAAATGGAGAAGGAGAAGCCAAGGAGTTTTTTCTCCTCTCCTTGCCAGGGCTATAAATTTCTGAGACTCTAGCTCTGCTGAATCCTGGCCCACTGTTTCCAGCTTTCAGTGGGCTATCCCCGACTCTGGGTTCTGGTAACATGACCTCCTCCTTTTGTTTCTCCAGCCTACGGGCATTAGGGGCTTCCATCTCTAACCTCTCAGTTGCCTCACAGGTCCCTATTGTTGTTTTAGTTCTTCCATCATCGGTGAAACTGATTCCCTGCAATGACTATCCTGTGCTTTTAGATACTCAGATCCTGACTGATAGAACAATTAATCGGAAAAAAAACCCCCCATATTTTGCATGGATGCATGGTGGAAGGCATTTGTGAGAAAGGAGAGAAACAACTGTTATAATTGTGTACGTCTACTGCAAACTGCTTAACCAGAGGAGTATACAGACAATAGCTTACACTTAGAAATCACAAACAAGTGTATCCACAATAATTTGTTTTTATCTTGGTCCTACAAGTTCTGACAATTAAGTTCACAAACTTGCCACTGTGTGCTTACATTGGCAGTGCTGTACAAATAACTCGATTTCATAACCTTGGTATATCAGTGTCTCACAGCTGTGTTTGTGTCAATGTAAAGTAATGTCTTGCTGAGTAGTATCCATTATTGTTGTTGTATGTTTTTGTGTGCCATTGCAAGAATTTTGGAGCTTGAATTAGAGCAATGAACAAACATTAAATTTCTTGTTAAACTTGGCAAGAGTGGAAGTGAAATCAGGAACATGTTAGTCCAAGTTTATGGGGATAATGCCATGAAGAAAAAAGCAGTGTACAAATGGATTAAGCATTTTTTTAAGAGGAGAGAAAGCGTCACTGATAAAGAGAGATCAGAACAGTCAGTAACAAGTAGAATTGACCAAAGCATTGCAAAAATTGGTCGAATTGCGCATAAAAATAATCAGCTGTCTATGAGAAGCATAGCAGACCGAATAAACATCAACAGAGAAACAGGAAAATCTTAACTGAAAATCTTGGCATGAGAAAGGTATGTGCAAAAATGGTCCTGAAGGAGCTCTTACATCACAACAATGCACCAACTCAAGCAGCAGCACTGTCTGTGAGGGAATTTTTAGCCAGTAAACAAATAACGGTGTTAGAACACCCTCCCTACTCACCCAATCTGGCCCCCAATGACTTTCTCTTTACTCAGAGATAAAGGAAATATTGAAAGAAAGACATTTTGATGATATTCAGGACATCAAGGGTAATACGATGACAGTTCTTATTATAACCATTCCAGAGAAAGAGTTCCAAAATTTCTTTGATGAGTGAACTAGGCAATGGCATCAGTGTATAACTTCTCAAGGGGAGTACTTTGAATGTGACCATAGTGATATTCAGCAATGAGGTATGTAGCACTTTTTCTAGGATGAGTTCATGAACTTAATTGTAATGTATATGATCAGTTGATACATTTGGATTCCTTAGTAGGCAATGAGTATAGGCACAGTATCAGGTTCAACTCTAATATACCAAGTACTTAGCACAATGCCTAGCATATCCTAGGTGCTCATAAATGTATGTAGAACAAATGAAAGATAATGTGGGTATGAAATTGTTTTTAAGAATCAGTCTATTTATAGAAGTTCCTAGCCTGGAATCTATAGACTCCTAAGGGGTCGGTCCATGGAGAGATTTCAGGAAGCCCACAAAGCAGAATGGGAAAAAACTACATCTTTATTTTCCATAACCTCTAAGGAGAAATTCAGCATTTCCTTCAGTTATGAGTGTAGAAAACAATCCCCAGGAGTTATTGGAGTGCCTGGCAACAACAGAAATTCACAGATATTTTTGTTTTGCATCATGTTTATTGCAAGTCTCTCAAAATTTATTGTTTATACTCACAAACTACCACCAGATCTTGCTAGGTAATGTGTTAATAAGATTCCTAAATTACACATTTGGCCCTTAAAACATTTTGATAACTTTATTTCAATATGATTGGTTTCCTTTGTAATTTCTTTCTATTTTTTAAAAAATTAAAACATTTTTCTGAGGAGGAGTTCATGTTTGATGAGACTAAAAAGGTCTGTGACTCACAAAAGGTTGGAAAGCCCTACAAATTTATAAGCTTGGACTCTGGTTTTAGGCAGTCTTGGATTCAAATCCCAACTCTGCTTCTTAACAAGCTATATCTGCTTTTGCTAAGTACAGGTCCCTCATTTGTTAAGTGCGGTAACAATAGCAACTAGCTCCAGGGATATTGCATGTCATTAACATGTCAAGTTTTTAGCCTAATACCTGGCACAATTAGGGTTAGCTCTCTTGGCATATAAATTATAAGTCACACAAGATAAAGCAGAATGTTTGGCAAAGAATGTCTTGCCAAGCTGGGGTCTTAATATGAAAACTGAAAGGAAATCTTATCTGATAGATAAGCTGACAAAATAGGCCAAGTCTGTTGGGCCAGTGAAAACAATGGGGCTTAATGTCCCTGATATTTATCTCTACATTTATTGGGTACACATTAATGAACCAGTTAATTACAAAAAAGGAACTTACTTCTTTGTAAGAAACTACCTTTTAGGGACCCTTTTAGGAATCTAAAAGTTGGGTAGCATTTTAGGCTTGCTGTTATCCTACTCTGGACCCAACACATACTGTTGATCTATTGGGTCTACTGGGTCCACTCAGTTGGGTGTGACTCATGGGAAATCAACTGCTGGAGCAACTAAACGACAAGAGGAAAACAACTCACAAATCCTGAAAGCTGAGTCATGAATCAGAAAAGCCTCAGACCCTGCCAGGAGGTGATTTCAGCACTAGACTGGGTCATCCCAGAGCATTTTCAACTCTTCCAAAGGCTAAGAGCTCTTGGAGGTGTGGCAAGGTGGGGGGAGGTAGGTTTATCTTATATTACAACATTGCTAGAGAGAAGACAGAGATGGGATGTTTCTATTTTGTCCACTATTTCACTGTGGCTGTAAAACACAGCCTGGCCCCTAGCTGACTGGTTCCCAAATGACTAGGAGTTATCTCTATTACAGTTGGCCCTTAACAGCACAGGTCTGGCTTGCACAGATTCACTGACATGCTTTTTCAGTAAAAGTCATCCTGACTGTACCTGCCTCTCCTGCCTCCCCTTCACCTCCTTCACCGCTTTTGCCTTCTGTCACCCCTGAGACAGCAAAACCGACCCCTCTTCTCCCTCCTTCTCCTCCTCAGCCTACTCAGTGTGAAGACAAGGACAAAGACTTGTATGATGATCCCATTCCACTAAATGAATAACTGTATTTTCTCTTTTTATGATTTTTAAATAATATTTTCTTTTCTTAAAGCTTATTTTATTGTAAGAATACAGTATATCATACAAATAAGGTACAAAATATGTGTTGATGTGTTGTTTATGTTATCAGTAAGGCTTCCGGGCAACAGTAGGCTATTAGTAGTTACGTTTTGGGGGAGTCGAAAGTTATATAAGGATTTTCTACTGTGTATACCTAACCCCTGCATTGTTCAATGGTCAACCTTCTATCTTTTCTTTAATGTTTATATGCTAGACACTTTACGTATTCTTCACAATACCCTAAGAGGCGGGTATTATTACCCTCACTCTCTTCTTTTGTTTTTTTGAGTAGGAGTCTCACTTTGTCACCCAGGCTGGAGTGCAGTGGCACACTCATGACTACCATAGACTTGACCTGCTGGGCTCAGTTGATCCTTCTGCCTCAGCCTTCCAAGTAGCTGGAACCACAGGCATGCACCACCACTCCTGGCTATTTTTTAAAAAAAATTATTGTAGAGATAAGATCTCATCAAGTTGCCCAGAGTGGTCTCTAACCCCTGGGCTCAGGTACTCCTCTTGTCTCCGCCTCCCAAAGTACTGGGATTACAGGCATAAGCTACCATGCCCAACTCACTCTCCTCTTTAACAGATAAGAAAACTAAAGCTCAGAGAAGATGGTTAAGCTGTTTGAAGTCATGCAGTTTGCAAGAAATCCAACCAGGATTCAAAAATTTCAAAATATAGAGAAATTGAAAAAATTGTAGAGTAAATACATATCCAAAGTCTGCCTGACTCTTTGTTCTTTTATATTCATATCATCTGACCAAAAGTTACCAGACTTACCAGTATAGGAATTTTTCCAGGACAAAAAAGAAATCTGAAACTATCTGTGATTCTAGATTAGTGAATAAAGCTCCTATCTTCAAAGTTGGTTATTGTTACTCTAATGAGAGAGCCATCCCTCCTTTTTGGAAAGCCCTAGGCTTCCTTCATTGTTTTTTAGGTTTCCTTTGAGCCAGCAAATAAGCAAGTAAAGTCTTGGTATTAGGGCTTCTGTCCTCTTGAAAGATGCTATGGAAGGGGATGAAGCATGCTTGCTGCTGCCCACAGTGACTCCTAGAGTCTCCCTTCCTTCTCCTGCAGAGCTGGGTGAGGGGCAGCATCAGGCAAAGTTAAACTCAGTACACAGTCATCATCTTGTGATGGTAGGGGGGAGAGAGAGAGATGCAAGCATATTTGGTTCATTCTCCCCATTTCTAGGACTAAACATTTGTCAGCTCCCACAAAATCATCAAACTAAAACTAGAAGGATCATAGAAATGATCCAATTAAAACTACTCATTTTACCTGTGAGGAAACAGGCTCAACAAGGCTTCCAACAGTCATATAACTGGCTGATGACAGCTCACAACTCATCACCCTTCTCCTTCCACCACAATGTCATTCACATCTGTTCAGCCTTGCATTATTACCTTAGAATACAGGTAGGACTTCCAGACACCGTTTGAGAGGCCAGAGTTGAATTAGTTCCATCCCTGCCCACAGTCCAGTGAAAATAATGATAGATCCATTTATTGAACAATTTCTGCTGCCTCACATACATTATTTTAGTCTGCCTAACATTTCAAGTTCATTGTTATTAAACACGGTAGTGTTATTATACTAGATTCGCGTGTGCAAAAGTTAATGTGCCCAAAGCCACATTATTGGTAGGGCTGCGATTTGAATCCACATCCGTTTGACTCTAAATCCTATGCTTGTTCCACTGTGTAACTCTGCCTTCCTAATATGAGCAAATGTGTAGGAGAAGTATATTTATCACTCCTCTATTATGCTGACTTAGATATCTGTGTGGTTTCTAGAAGATAAGTTATTATTCTGGTCCCATTCTCACAGGGAGAAGATATAGTTAAGTAATGCAGAACATGGGAATGGCTTTCTAAAAAGGATTTAAAACAGCTGAGAAGAACATACACAGCAGGTTAAAAGATGAAACACTTAAGTAATGAAGGAAATGAGGACAAAGCAACAATAAAAGATAAAGAGGTAGCTGAGGGTGAAGTATGAACATAAAATGCCTGTCATTGGGTTATAGACACCTGCTAGCAGGGGTCAGAGGACTGAGCTATATTTTGATAAAAATAGTTCTGAGGACAAGAATGCTGATCTATCATCATATATGGTTCATTAACACTAGAAGACAGAAGTAGCACAGAGATAGAATTAGAAGAGATAGAAGAGATAGAATAGAAAGAATAGAAGAGATAGAAACTATTAGAGTTTCATCCTCTCCCTTCAATGGGTTTTAGAGGACTCAACCTCCATGTCACACAGACCTTAATTAGATGCTGTCTTAAACAATAAAATAAAATTTACTCCAGTGGGTAGAATATAGCTTTATTTGAGGGTGATATCTTTCTGAGGCAAGGCAATCTTTAAAAATTTACCTGTGTAAGGCATTATTTAACTATATGCTGAATACAGTAGCATTTTAGCTGAGTAGCCAAGGAGCAGGAGGGCAACAAGGAGCAGCAGTAGATCCCGGACTTGGAGGCAGATAGACTGGGGCTTTAGATCCATTTGGCCCTGTGGTCTAGTTGAGTTATTCCCAGTCTCCAAATCTGCTTCCTAATTCACAGAATGAAAATAGGATCTACTTCATACAATGTGAAAGTTAGAGGAAGTAACAGAAATGAAGTACCAGGCAATAATGTCATTGATGCTCTTGCTGATGAGGTAAAAACTGCATATATTTCTCCTTTGTTACTAGCTTATGCTCAGTTCAGTTTTTATCCCAGTGTTATCTCCTTACCAGAGAGGCTAACTGTAATTGTAGTTAGTGGTAACAGACCTGAATCTGACAGTGATAAAGAAGATAGCATACCACGATGATGTAATTTCCTTTGTCCAAATAAACCTCACTCTGTCATGGCTGGGTCCTCCAGAGTTTTGTGTGTGGGGTATTGATCGGAGACTGCCCTTGGGATCAACATCTGTGGAAGGTGGGGGCAGGAGAAAAAGTTGAGCTGTGATGCAGGCCTCACAACAGCCTCAGCCTCCTGGGAGTGCTGGAGTTAAAATGACCCTTCAGAATTGCCCCAAGTTGGGCCAACACAGCCCGGCCTTCATACTCCCACATCAATCAGTCATGGCATGTGAGCCGCTCTGGGCAGGGGAGTGACTTTGGTCAGAGGAGTTCTCCACAGCTGAGAAATTCCCGTTAGGGCACATCCTTCGTGAAGGGGTGATCTGGACGGTGCTCCACTGCCTATGTATGCCACCACCCTAAGAAAATGGTCTCTTTTTCTGGTGGCCCTCGAGCCTTTCCAGACACAGAGAATGTTGACATTATCAGGTTCCTTGTAATTCTTTTAGTAGCAGTTCCTAGGGCAGATTCAGAGAGGTTTGTATCAAAGGTATACGATGGTTTCCAAGGGAGAGGAAGTACTTGATATTTTCAGCTGAAGAGCAACTCCCAGTTCTTCTGGATGAATTAGTCAGGGACCAAGGGCAGAATGCAGACCAGTATCACAACCGCCCTGCCAGCACAAAGTGAACAAAGGTTGAGGGAGGCTAATAGGGAAAATGTATAAAAAGCACAACCTTTGAGAGATATGAGATCCATCAAGTTCTACAGGAATGACCACTTCCCAATATCTGTAAGATAATGACACAAATGGAGCACAGGGGGTTCACTCTAGCTTAGGAACTCAGAGTCCAACTTCAAATATAGAAATTAAGTGCCCAAGTGGCAGAATGCAAACAGCAGCATATTCTTGCTGAGGAAAAGCTTTAAAAAAGGTGGGAGAGGGGTGAACTCTCCCTTAGAAAGGAAGCTTAGAAAACTTAGTCTCTAGAGATATCACTAATGAAATGTACCTATTCTTGTCTTGAGTCAAGTGAGAAGGCCAAGAATTGTCCAAATCACTATAGATTTCCACGGAACTCATCTCCCTATATCAACAAAAAGAAGGAAATATAAATTCTCCACAGGATATTAAAGCCAAGGAGAGAGAAAGTGTAGAGATTTTCCAGAGAGGCTACTAAATAACACTTCAGTGAAACCCACAGAGCTATTATAAAGAGGACAGATGTTTTCCTTCTAGTAAAAGAGGGTCATCAAATCTGCTTTGCCAACTATTTATTTGAATCTCCGTTTCAAGGCTGAGGAATCAATAATTTATCAGAGAAAAGAGAAGGAATTAATTAAACTTTTAAACTACCTTATGAAATAAAATTCCACGAAATAGTTATGCAAATACTGCTAGGATCCTTCCTAGAACTTGTTAATTTTGACTTTTGACAATCTCCTCTGGCCAACAAATCTACCTGTTATACTAGCCTGACATTTGTATCTTGGAGAGGGAATTCAGAGAAGGCTGAAGAGAAAAACAGTAGCGTAAGGCCAGCAACCAAATAAAATGACACCCATCAAAAGATCAATTGTGGAAATGGCAAAAGAACCCCTAGTATATAGGGTCTGTCAGTGAATGTCTAAATAACAGTACTTTTAGGTTTACACTGAAAATACATGTGTCTAGGAGCTCAGAAGAGGTGCAGGTTGAGTTAGAGCTGCCGCTGATGTTTCGCATTTGAGCTCCAGTTCGTGACAGACTAGCAGTGTGCTTAATGCTATCCTGAACAGACAGAACAGGAAAGGGAGGTGGAGATCCCACTTGGTAGACCACCTGTAATTATGGGTGTGCATCAAAAGCAAAGAAAGGTCACACCATTGATCCCATTGAGAAGCACAACATTTCAAAGCCTTTGAGAGTCAAAAGTGTGCTGCAGTGTGGGAGAGGATTTCCTTACAGAACATTATCAAAGACATCATTATAGTGTTTCTATTCTCGAACTCAGGAGCTCCTCTGAAAAAAAAAACAAAACGTGATGTGGCTAGACCCCCAGGAAAGATGGTGACATCTATGCAGGCTTGTGAACTTCATGCAGTCAGACAGAAAGGCACTAAAGTACAGACGAATACTAGACCAGTGCTGGAATAGTGTCTACCTCATGATAAATTGGATCAAACTGAAAGAGGATGCAGGGAGTTAACACACTTTCCCTCTCAAGAGAAGGATGAGAGGTCATGAGAAGTGAAGCAAATCCTGGAAATCTCCCTGATTGAGCTTTTCAAACTGGTAGAGATGAGAGTTGAGGCATGGGTGGGATTTAGAAAACATCACATGGTCCTTTACTTTTTTCCCCCACTCTCTGAACATGAAGCCGATTGTCAGTGAAACTCTGTTAGGTGAATGGTTTCATCTCAGTTTGACATCATTCTCTATGATGGACCTTCCAGCTATTTCACCTTAAGAAATTATATTAAGACAATCTCATATTGTGACGTTCTAGAGATTGTCCTGATAATGTCTTTGTACTTCTTTCCTTCATTTTTCTTCTCTTACATCCATCTCAGTTTCCCCAGACCGTTCTAAATATACCCCCCACTGATAGGGTAGGGGTTTAGTAATGTAGTAAAATAATCATAGAACCATTTCAATGATCACAGAAAGAAAGAAGACAAGTCTGACACACACACACACACACACACACACACACACACACACACACACACACACACACACACGTATGCTGGTTCCTTGCCATATCCAAGCAGCAGTTTTTATCTGTTGAGTCTGCCAGAACTGTCAACACCCCACATCCTTTCAACTGTGTGAATGTAGCGAAAACTTCCTTACACGTTTCCATGGGAGGCTCCCAAACTCTTGTATTATTGTGTCCCTTTCAGTTTCGCTGCTGTGTGCACTCTAAACACGACAGCCTCTTTCTCCACAAAATACACAGGCAGTGAATGGTCCAAGAAGAACTTACAAGCAGGGGGAGATTGAACTGCATTCAGAAATTAATCGCTTTTCAGAGAACCATTTTCAAGAAAGTACCAGCACCATTCACTGCTAAGTAAGCCCAAAGAACTTGAGAGGGACTGAGACATGCTAACCAGTTGTTTGAACCTGGTATTTCTTTACAGCTTTCTAGAACTGTGATTTCATGCTTGAGCTTTGGCCAAATGTAAAGAGACAGGAGAGAGCTGGCCAAAACAGTGAGTCCTGAAACACAGCATCGAGTTGCTACTTCCGAAAGGGATGATACTACCTGTTCCAGCTCTCTGGACCCACAGGACAGTTTTTCTTGTAAACAAGCACACCATAAAAACTTTTCCATCTGCACCTACCTCTAGAGTTGTAGGCAGACATGTGTCTCTTACAGCAGGAAGTGCCCTTCAATATCAATGATTTCAGTGGTCAGCCATGGAAACATTTCTTAAACAAATTGGCGGAACATTACTAGAAAAACAGAGCTGTTCTGGTTGAGATGGGTGAAGATCTTGCCACCCCACACCTCCACGGAGCCCTCACCATATCTCCATAGAACCTTCTGGTAGACTTGGTTTGAAAACTCTAGGTCAGTCTCCTGCCAAGTCTCAAACTGGCAGTTTTGAGTCACAGCTCTGGCTTTGGTTTTTGTGGGGTTCTTCCAGTGTTTCAAATGTTGTATTAGTTTCAACATTTGGAATCAGCAGATTTTTGTATAAAGACATGAATGCTGGGCTCCTCTTAGGAGAATCAGAAGATGAGGAACAACCGTGCCTATAATCCGTTTTGGCCACACAGTGCACTGGGCCAAGTTACTGCTCACCATTGCTTTCCCCAGGTCTGGGCACTTAGGGTCACGTGCCCACCCCGTTTGGGTCTGCAGCCTCTTGCGAGCCCTGATCAAGCCCATTTCATTTGACAGATGAGGCAACAATAATGATCTGACTGGGGCGTGAGGATGGTAGGACAAGAATCTGCATTTTCTTAGCTCAGGTTTGGTCTTTCCTTTTCTGCTCTGCACCAGCATTTTGCAAACCCGGAAGCTATGGATGTGGTCTTCATAATCAACAAGAACACTTTTCCTTAAAAATGTGTCTGTATTTGACTCACGCCAAGAACTTCCACCTATCTCCAGCTTCCAGGGGAATACCACAAGTTTCACAATCACAAATATTTTCAGTTGTTTCTGCTTTGCTAACTGTCTTACAACAGAGCTCCTTATGGCACACCTCACTATTATCCAGGTTTGGATATGCTGCTAGACAGGAACATTCCCAGAGAACATAACAGACATAGAAGAGAGCTTTTAAAGCAGTGAGCAGTTCTGTTTCCTCCAAAGCAGCCTCACAAAGGGATCCACAGTTAAGAATACGGAAGGAAAGTGTCACACAGGAGAGAGCCCATGGCAATAGCACTTCCTTCTTCCTCAGTGAGGCCAGGGCAGAAGCAGCTTCAGACTCAATTTCTAATGATGAATTTAGTGTACACTATTGGGATGTAGCACAGAGCAGTGGGTAAATGAGTAGGCATTGCTGCCAGATGGCCTTGGTTCAAATTCCAGCTCCACCTTTACTACTGGTATGATGTTTTAGAAAGACATTTAAGTTATCTGTGCCTCAGTATACTCATCTGTAAAACAGGAATAATATACACCTTGTGGTTATTGTAAGAATTCAATGAGATATGCTACATAGAACTGTATTTAGCATATAATGAATATTGATAAATGTATGCTATCATTAACACAGCAGGTTTGCAGTTTCTCAACCACAAGGACATCATTTCTTCCGTGTAACAAATTTGTGAGATTAGCAGGATGGATTGGATCCTGTTTTAACAGATAGGGAATCTGAAGAGGTTCAGTCATCCAAGGTCATGTAGCAAGTATTTGAATCCAAGTTTTCTGCCTCAAGATCTTTACTGCTTCTACTATCCACAATGCCTTTGGGAGCCTCCAAGGAGGAGGAATGATTTGCAGAGAGTATTCTGAGCATTCATACTTGTGGAAGCAAACCACTTAAGAGTTAGGGCTTCAAAAGGAAGCAGCAGAGGCAGGTAGAAAAACAGAGAGGATTTATATCAAGAAATGAAAAACTGCAGCATACTGAGGACTTTTTTTTTTTTTAATTTGAAATTTTAAAAACCCTGGAAGGAGGTGGTGCTTGAATTGCGTGCAGTTTTCAGGAGACAGCAGTAGCTTCCATGTGGTAGCTAAAAGGGCCCTCAAAGGTACTCTGGTCAAGGTGTGAGCTTGGCCGCTGTGCTCTTTGTGGATAGATATGCGGTGTGGGAACCTGGAAGGGGACTGGGATGGGAGAAGAGCAAGAGAATGGCCCCAGCCCTGAGCACTAGTGACTCTGCACATTGCTGGAGAGGGAGTTTAAGCAAGGCAGCAGTCAATATTTCCCATACAAAAGAAACTTGTCAGATCACGGGATTTCATTGGTTAAAGTCTCAGGACGCTTTTTATGGTGGTGTTTCTTAAATTATTGCTTTGGATTCCAGAAATGTTATATTGGAACTAGGCACTGCAGCATGCTTGTTGGAAATAGATCTCGCATAGTGTGTGTCAGACTATAGCTTGGTCCCAGAGGCAGTAGCAAGAAATTGGCATTAACCTAGACAGGTACATTTTCAGCTTTATAAGAATCCTAATTCGTATAAAGGGCCCACAATTTTATTTCTTTAAGGCCACGTGGGGAAGAAGTATGGGTCTCTTTACTCTGCTTATGGTACGATGGGCGTTTCTTCTCTTCTTGCACATCCCCCAGGGCCGGCTGAGGTGGGTCAGGCTGAGGTAAAAGCTGTGTTAAATATCTTCTGAAATAATTTAATGGGTTTCTTTTCCTGCAGCCTCGTTCTAGCCTCCGAGGGAGAAATTTTCCCTCTAGCAGGCCTTGGTAAGAATTCTGATTTAAAAATTAAAAAAAAAAGAATTCTGAAAAGAAGATTGTAATATAGAGTGGGAAAAATACTTTTTGTATCTTTTAACCTGAGGAGACCTCCTGCCAGCTCCCCTCCTGTGACACAGGGGCCCTGGGTGTAGTACATCAAGATATGCATTCTTTCCCCATAGGACTGCCAATAAAATACAGGAAGCTCTGTTAAATTTGAATTTCAGAGAAACAAAAGCAATTTTTAAATATAAGCATATTCCAAATATTGCATGGGACATATTGACACTAAAAACATTTGTATCTCTGAAATTCAAATTTAACTATATGTCCTGTGTTATTTTCTGCTAAATTTGGCAACCTTGTTTCCCTAGGAAAGTACCTACTTAAACCTAGTGAGTAGAAAAGAGAAGAATGCTAGGAATTCAAGTGTGTGTGCTTTTTAAATTAAAGAACAACATAATAAAAATATTAAAGATAATTTTCCAAGGAAGGAAAAAAATCAGTGCATAATACCATTTCAAACAGGAAAAACATTTTCATTTTTGCATATTATTTTCAAATTTTTATCCCACACATTTTTATTTTTTATGGATATAATGATTGCTTCATTTTCTTAACATTGTCTCAGCACGTATTATAATTTCACACCATTTTTATAATTATTTTTGAAGGGCGTCATAATGTTCCATAGAACTGAATATAAATATCTATGTAAAACATTTTTTTAAAGAAGAATTTTTCATACTGTTAGGCATTAAATAGTTCTCAATGTTTAAGTTTGGGGATCATTAACATTAACAAAATACTTTGTATTTCTCTCAAAAATAATGCTATGCCTTTCCTCTCTTTCTTTTAGGAAAAAGAAAGCATTAAAAAAAATTTATACCACATGTTCTCACTCATAAGTGGACCCTGAATAATTATCATAATACTACAAGAAAGGGATTGACAGTAGTGGGAAACTGCTGGGGTTGGAGGGGTACACTTCATTAACAAGGGTACCTGATCTCAAACCAGGTAAAGTGGGGACCAAAGTGAGGCTCAAATTTACCTGTACAATGACCACTTGTATACCTAACCCTGAATTGTAACCCACATCTTTAAAATAAAAATTTTTTAAATAATTAAAAAATTAAAAAATTTAAACACGAAAACAGTGTTCGATTTGACAAAGAGTCTCTTTTTGATCAAACTTTAATCAGGCTCCTCTGAATCCTCTTTGCAACTGGTCCTTGACTTTTGAACTTCCATGCCCATCTTCGTATTGCCCAATTTTTGCAAGAATCTTGTCAAGTCATTTTAGCCAGAATCTCGCACCCTCAATACATGATCAACTTCGACAGCTAATCACCCTTGATATCTGACCAAATTCCTCATTCCTCACTATTTCCCAGGTAATGTTTGATCACTGTGGCCTGCCTTTAGCAAGAATCCTATTAGGTCAGTTTACCCTACCCACGTGGTAATTTTCCATCCACTGACCTCCCTTACTGCTCCTTGGCTATAAATTCCTCCTTTTTCTTGTATTCACAGTTAAGCCCAATCTCTCTCTTCCACCTAAAAATCTCATCATAGCAGTCTACCTTTTTGATAAGGTCTACCTTCCTGTTTTAACAAGTGCTGTGAATAATTTTTTTCTTAACAGTTATTGTGCCACAACTTGGACAGGTACAGATTCATGATTGGATTCCTGCCTCCTAGACGTCTCACCTGGACCCTAAATACTTGTTTAGGAAGCTTGTGTCTTCACTCCTGACTGATCGATCAGGGATCCATTGATGAGTTCGATTCCAGAACCACTGCTCTGGGCAAATGGAACAATGATAAGGACAGCTTTCGAATCTTAGGAATCTGAAGATGGGTTAGAGTCCCAGATAAACAAAGATTGGGTTAGAGGCCCAGGTAAGCAGCTGTTTGTAAGAAGCTGGTGCTGGGGCTCAGAAAACATACCCCCAAATGAAGACCTCAAAAGCAAAAGTCTTTCTCTGACCTTCTGCTCTCCCGTCTCTTTGTCCATTCTTCCCCAAAGGTAGCCAGAAAAACTAGAATCCCTCTTTCCCAGGGTGAGTCATAGAAACCAGGAAGTCTCTTCTCCAAAGCCAGCCTTAAAACCTAAAAATAATACTCTGATTTTCCCTCTGCCTTTCTATGTAAAAGCTAACCATAAATTATCTGACCTGCCTTGTTTGACTGTCACAAGATAGTTGTAGACCTCATTCCAGAGAGGGTCCTATCCCACACCCAGAAGGAAGAAATGCTGTACAGAGAGGCCAAGAAGAATCTAAACAGAATGGACTTGCTGACTTTTCCCACTCAGTCTATTTACATTAGATCAACCCCTTTTTATCCAATCATATTTTTACCCAGCTGTCTATACTATGTTGGACCAAAGCTTAAAAATAGACTATTTTCCCTGAGTCCTTGGGTCTTCATTCTGAAGGTTCCCGTGTATACATGCCCCATAAATTTATATGCCTTTTCTCTAATTTAATCTGCCTTTTGCAGGTTGATTTTTTTCAGTGAAACTTCAGAAGGCCAAGGAGAACTTTCTTCTTAGTCTCCCTTTGTCCCTACACTGGGTCAGAGGCCTAAGGTATCTATGTTGAAAGTTACCTGCTGGGATGGAAATTTTTCTTTCTAGCTCTATCTCTCATGGGGATCACTCTCTGACTCTCTGGGCTGGCAGTGTCTCTTCCCAACTCTTTCAAGTAGGATTACACTTTCTGACTCTGGACTGGAAAATTTTTCCTGGCTCTTTGTGAGGCCTGTTTCATTTGATCCTGTTGCTCCCATAGGAATTTCTCAGTTGGCTGAAAGCATCTCTCTAACCCCTGATGACTATATGCACTGTCCACCTCCTTCTTGCTTAATGATTTTATAAAAGATAATGTAGAACTTCCTTGACTTCTTTGGGAAACTTAAGATCGCCTCCAACCAGCTTGTCTAAGATCTCTCCCTTCCCATTGCTTTTGTTCCTTCTTTTTACCAACTTCGGCCTTCCCGCCTGTTCCCTTGAGTCCTTCGAGATGTCCCCTTCAAACCTCTACCACTTCTTCCCTCTGTCCACCCACCAGACCTCCTTCCCGCCACAGCCCCTCAACTCCCTACAAGCCACTTGAACTTTAGGTCCCTGCCTCCAGTGGGGGCTCTCAAAGGAGTTAGGGAACCCCAAACAGCAACCTCCTAAAGCTGAAAAGAAAAAAGAAAAAGAAAAAGAATAGGTTAACTGAAAATAAACTAGATATTGTATCTACTTAGCTAGGCTTTGGAAACATCCAGAAATCTACTTGATGTTCCCTCCTAACTCATCTAAAATGTAGTCCGTAAGATTACATGTCAAGGCAAATAAAAATCTTCAAAGTTTCCTCCACAAATATGGGTAAAAAGCATTAGCTCTTATTTGTGGTTATTAACTGTATATATGCATGTTATGTATATGTGATATTTTCTTACTTCCTGATGGTATTGCCAAAATAATTTATAAAATTTTTTTTTTTTTTGAGTTGGAGTCTCACTCTGTCGCCTAGACTGGAGTGCAGTGGCC